>NW_027507791.1:150429313-150721156 GCF_037356315.1 Lithobates pipiens | reverse complement strand
CCCTACTACTGATTTCAGTAGGGGACAACCCCACCTCACCCTTGGCACATCTGTACCAAACATGGTAATATCAGCTGTGAGTGCGCAGGACAGCTCCCCACCATATGACAACTGGTGGGAGGCTCCTATGTCCGTTTTATATAGCCACATAGATGCTAAAGTGCAAAGAGATCAAGTAGGGAGAGTATGTAGCGACGCATAATTTTAATAGTACTTTATCTTCAACATGGACAACCTCAGAGGGAATTGCACAATGTGGCTTTTCCAGTTGATCGCCCTTGGATATGATCTACTGCTGACAGCAACTGGCAGACAAACTATATGAAGCTACTGGCAGATTTGTGAGGCATCCAGTTAAGAAAAAATTTTCTATACAGATACATGGTCTGGACAGATAGGATGAACACATATATAGTATCTCACAGAAGTGAGTACACCCCTCACATGTTTGTAAATATTTTATTATATCTTTTCGTGTGACAACACTGAAGAAATTACACTTTGCTACAATGTAAAGTAGTGAGTGTACAGCTTGATAACAGTGTACATTTGCTGTCCCTTCAAAATAACTCAACACACAGCCAAAAATGTTTAAACTGCTGTCAAAAAAATTGAGTACACCCCTAAGTGAAAATGTCCAAATTGACCCAAATTACCATTTTCCCTCCCCGGTGTCCTGTGACTCATTAGTGTTGCACGGTCTCCGGTGAGAATAGGAAGCAGGTGTGTTAAATTTGGTGTTATTGCTCTCACTCTCTCATACTGGTCACTAGAAGTTCAATATGGTACCTCATGGCAAAGAACTCTGAGGGTCTGGAAAAAAGAATCCTTGCTCTACATAAAGATGGCCTAGGCTATAAAAAGATTGCCAAGACCCTGAAACTGAGCTACAGCACAGACCATACAGCGGTTTAACAGGACAGGTTCCACGCAGAACAGCCTCACCATGGTTGACCAAAGAAGTTGAGTGCACATGCTCAGCGTCATATCCAGAGGTTGTCTTTGGGAAATAGACATATGAGTGCTGTCAGCATTGCTGCAGAGGTTGAAGGAGTGGGGGGTCAGATTGTCAGTGGTCAGACCATATGCCGCACGCTGCATCAAATTGGTCTGCATGGCTGTCATCCCAGAAGGAAGCCTCTTCTAAAGATGATGCACAAGAAAGCCTGCAAACAGTTTGCTGAAGACAAGCAGACTAAGGACATGAATTACTGGAACCATGTCCTTTGGTCTGATGAGATCAAGATAAACTTATTTGGTTCAGATGGTGTCAAGCATGTGTGGCGGCAACCTGGTGAGCAGTACAAGGACAAGTGTCAGGGACATGGCCATCATAGAACTGGCAATGTTGCCCAGAATCTACATGGACACTCACATGGGGTCCTGAGATGTGCAAGAGTGGGCGCCACGTGCCAGCGTGCATCGGCGAACATGCAGTACTGCACGTGCGTGATGGTGCGCAAGTGACGTGAGAGACACTGGTGCCAACGCCCTATTTAAGCCAGCCTGTAACTACAGGACATTGCTGGATCTCCTCAGCTTCCCTGTGTGCCTTGACCTTGCTTCCTGATTTGTGATTACCTGTTGTGACCCAGCTTGCCTTGACCTCGCTCCTTGATCTCCTGGTTTGACCCTTGGCCTTCTTCTAGACCCTGCTTCTGTTTCCTGGTCACCCGGCTTGACCTTCGGCTTGTACCTGGACTCTGCTTACTCCTGTCTTCCGTGTATGACCTTGGCCCGCCCCTGTTTATGCTCTGGACTGACTTACCTGTGTATGACCTCTGGCCTGGCTCCTGGTTTCTCCATTTACCAGAACACAGCAAGTTCAACTCTGCCTGCTTCAGTCCTCCCTCAGTGGCGAAGCTCATATGACCGCAACCAAGCATCTGGCCAACCCTGCTTCTTTGGGCACCATGCCCCCTGTTCCCAACTCCAGGGGAGCGCTGCACGTAGCTTCAAGGGAAGCCCTCTTAGCATCTCAATCTCCATACCTGCACCTGACAGTATAATCCAGCCATGTCAGAGATCGACAGAAGTGCTTCCCCTGTAGAGGATATGTGTCAACAGGTCTCTGCACTTACCCAAGTGGTGCAGAGACTGCAAGGTGCCTATGTTCAATTGGAAAGATGTCTGCAACACTTATCCTCAGATCCCATGTCTCCTGATCCGAGACCCACCTCAACCTGTTATTCTTTTGCTGCGCTGCCTCAGGAGTCTTCCCACACAGTGCCGATCCCACCTCCTGAACCACGAGTGCTGACCTGGGGACTGAAGAAAATTTAGAGCCTTTAAAAATGCCTGTGAAAATGTAGCTGAAAAAACAGCAGCTAATAAACTCCGCGCCACTTATGCAAATGAAAAAGAAAATTAAACTGATACTCAGTGAATCAAATAAACTAAGTGAAACACTAATAGCTGCTCCCTGAAAAACAAGAAAAAAACTTGTCGTGCTGAAAATGAAGTAATGATAGGGGCGCTGAACAAATATAAATGTAAATTACAAATGTGAAAATTAATAATCATAAAACATCTCAAGTGATGGACAACCTATCACCATAAATTGTAAAAAACAAATAGTTGCAAAAAAATAGATGATATAAACAATAATAAATAAAGTCCAAATTGGATACTAGAACCAAAAAAAAATATATATATATAGATCCAGAGTCCAAAGCAGTGATTCATTCAGTGAAAAACTCCTTCTAAATCCATATGCCAGAAGGCGGCTGAAATCTTCTACAAAGTTGTGACACGTCCCTTCACCAAAACTTTTGGACATAGAAAACACCCCAACTGTGAAGATAAAGTTGTCTTCTTACCAGATGCTGTTGACTACTTTATTTAAAAAGATAGTCAAATAGGCTTATGCAGGTGAATTCCCTGCTCACATGGAATAAGGTGGACCTCGTAAGGAAAGAAGCTTCTCCTCATAGACTCAGACAGGTCATAAAAAAAGAAGGGCAAACAAAATCCATAGCGTGACACCGTTTAATAATAAAAATAAATTAAAAAAACATAAGGCCAAATGGCTGCTTACATATGCCGGTGCCCGACCTGGCACTGGGGCTGCTCGCTTAAAACAATAGTTTCGTAATGGATGCATAGTTCCTCGTTGTGTAGGGCGTGCGTTCCACCAAGAAACAGCCGACAACCAAAGACGACCGGAACTGTGCGTGTACGAACGTGACTGGGTACCGCCTTGACGTACGTTTCGTTTGACACGTCATCAGGAAGCGTACCCAGTCACAGAGTCAACGTTCTTTATGGTGTCTCGATCGATCCAATAGACCAATCGAGAAACACTTAATTTGGTGCGCAGCCTCAGTCCCACTCAAGGCTTAATAGAAATCCATTGTTTGTAAAACATAACTGGCAAATAAACACTAAACATAGTTAACCCTAAATCCCAGGGAAAAAACTATACATACCAGAAATTTAGTAAAAAAGTGAAAATTAAAAATGAAAAAACTATAATAATCCTATGGGATAATCCTATCGGAAAAAAAGGGAGGGAGTAGGTTTCTTGTAATTTGCAAGATAACCTCTAGATGTCAGTCTGTAGTTGAAAAATTCTCATACCACTTATTGAACAAAAAAAGGTTTTTACACCTGAATAATTAGTTACAATTTTTTATATAAAATATAATTTTCATAAAATATATTAATGCCATTTCTAAAAAAATATTTAGCAATAATCCTATCTCTATATGTAAGGAAAAAGCAAAAAAACAAAACCCTACATCATAGGATAGAAAAATTCACCAAAAATTAGAAATGGAAAAAAGGAAAAAAAGATGCCTAGGTCAAAAAAGGGGGGGGGGGGGGTTTCAATCATTGGACAAAAAACAAATTTAAATCAAACTCTATGTTCATTCCTAAAGGCTGCATTGTCTTTAATTTATATATCCACTTTGTTTCATTCTTTGATATTTCCCTTTTCATGTGGGTTCCTCTCCAATGTTTTGAGATCTTATCGATCCCATAGAATTTGCAAAGTGAAGGATCGCTATCATGATGTGATTTGAAGTGTCTTGACACACTATGATTGGGAAAACCTTTCTTAATATTTGTGAGATGTTCATTAATTCTAATTCTTAACTGTCTAGTAGTTCGACCTACATACTGTATAGAACAAGGGCATTCTAGCACATAGGTTACATGATTCGAATTACATGTAATTAGTGGTTTGATTTTGTACTCCAGCTTGGTGACTTGGGATTGAAACTGAATAACCTTTCTTGATGAGCCGGGTCCTCTGGTTGTCTTGCAGGCTTTGCATCTAGTGCAATAATGAAAACCGGATCCATCAAGAAAGGTTACAAGCTTTTTAGGGGGATCGGGAACATTACGGGCTAATTGATTTCTCAAACCCGGTGCCCTTCTGTAGATGAATTTAGGGTTCTGTGGGATGATAGAGACCAAATCTTTATCTTGTAAAATGGGCCAATACTTTTTAAAAATAGTTTCCACTTGTCTATACTGCCTATTGAACCCTGTCACGAAGGCTGTAGCTCCTTGGTGCTCTGGTTTAGCTTTTGATACCAGTAAAGTTTGTCTATCCATCTGTGACACCTGTGTTACAACTTTCTCTAGAGTTTTTTGGGAGTAGCCTTTTTCTAAGAACCTACTGGTTAGAACCTTAGCTTGTGAATGGAAGTCAGACTCCTCCTCGCAGTTCCGTTTTAATCGCATATATTGTCCTTTAGGAACTGCTCCTATCCACTGTGGGTGGTGACAACTATGTGTGGGCACATACCCATTTCTGTCTGTGACTTTAAAATAGGTTTTGGTGACAAACTTATTATGCTTTTTAGTAATAGTAAGGTCCAAATAATTCACTTCCACCTTGCTATATTCGGCTGTGAACTTCAAGCAGTATTGATTACTGTTCATTTTATTCAAAAAATCCTTGAAACTCTCCAAAGTACCTTTCCAAAAAAGAATTACATCATCTATATATCTTTTATAGAAAATAAGGGGTTTGTTCAGATTTTTATAGATGGTTTCTGATTCCCATCTATTGAGAACAATATTGGCTACACTGGGAGCATAACGTGCTCCCATGGCCACTCCTGCTATTTGGTTATAGTACTCATTATTGGCCCAGAAAAAGTTGTTACTCATAGCAAGATCAAGGCCTCTAGTCAAATAATTTATCTGAACCTTCTTAAGTTTGGATTCTTTTGTTAGTGCCCACTTTATTGCTGTAAGTGCATCCTTATGTTGGATATTAGTGTACAGTGACTCAATGTCTACCGTGATCATGATGGTGTCTTCTGATGCTACTAAATCCTGTAGAAGTACTAGCAGATCCCTGCTGTCTTTCAAATACGAAGGACTTTTTGTCACTAGTGGTTTAAAAAAAACATCTAGATATTCTCCCAATCTTGCAAACAGGGACTCCATCCCGCTTATTATAGGTCGACCCGGTGGTCTCTCATTGTTTTTGTGTATTTTTGGTTGACTCTGTGACTGGGTACACTTCCTGATGACGTGTCAAACGAAACGTACGTCGAGGCGGTACCCAGTCACGTTCGTACACGCACAGTTCCGGTCATCTTTGGTTGTCGGCTGTTTCTTGGTGGAACGCTCGCCCTACACAACGAGGAACTACGCATCCATTACGAAACTATTGTTTTAAGCGAGCAGCCCCAGTGCCAGGTCGGGCACCGGCATATGTAAGCAGCCATTTGGCCTTATGTTTTTTAAATTTATTTTTATTATTAAACGGTGTCACGCTATGGATTTTGTTTGCCCTTCTTTTTTTATGACCTGTCTGAGTCTATGAGGAGAAGCTTCTTTCCTTACGAGGTCCACCTTATTCCATGTGAGCAGGGAATTCACCTGCATAAGCCTATTTGACTATCTTTTTAAATAAAGTAGTCAACAGCATCTGGTAAGAAGACAACTTTATCTTCACAGTTGGGGTGTTTTCTATGTCCAAAAGTTTTGGTGAAGGGACGTGTCACAACTTTGTAGAAGATTTCAGCCGCCTTCTGGCATATGGATTTAGAAGGAGTTTTTCACTGAATGAATCACTGCTTTGGACTCTGGATCTATATATATATATATATATTTTTTTTTTGGTTCTAGTATCCAATTGGGACTTTATTTATTATTGTTTATATCATCTATTTTTTTGCAACTATTTGTTTTTTACAATTTATGGTGATAGGTTGTCCATCACTTGAGATGTTTTATGATTATTAATTTTCACATTTGTAATTTACATTTATATTTGTTCAGCGCCCCTATCATTACTTCATTTAAAAATGCCTGTCTGCTTTACCTGGTTTTGCAACCAAGAACTTTCTCTCTAGAAAACATTAAAGTTGGATTCATTATTTCCTTCCTCTTGGATGATCCCCAGGTCTGGGCCCACGGACTGTTAGAACAAAAGAGTCCCATTACTGACTCTGTTGACACTTTCTTTGGGGCTATGGCCCAGTTATACAATGACCCCCACGTATGGCTATGGCCGAGAATTCCCTGCACACCCTGCAGCAGGGGCACCGCCCCGTAGAAGACTACACAGTGGACTTCCGCACATGGGCTGCAGATACATGCTGGAATCAAGCTGCCCTAAGATACCAATATTGACTGGGCTTATCAGAGTCCCTCAAGGATATGTTAGCCAGGGTAGCAATCCCGGATACCTTAGAGGGCCTAATCCAGTTAACCATACAGTTGGATAGATGCTTACGAGAACGTTACTCTGAAAGGTCCCAGTCTTTCCAACCAGCCCAAAGATTGCCTGAAATTTCCTTTCCTCCGGCATCCGGTCCCTCCTTCCTGTGTCTGAAGTCAAGCCCAGACAGATTGGCCTGGTCCGCCCTGCTCTGTTGCCTGAAGAAAGGCTCTACCGCCAACGGGCGAATCTTTGCGTTTACTGTGGAGCCAGTGGTCATTTCTTGCAAAATTGCCACATCAGGCCGAAGAAGCCATCCTACAAGCCCCCAATGCATCAAGTGTCAGGACTTACCTCATCTCACCCTGTTCTCCCTATCTCCCTATTGGTGGCAGAAGAAGAGGTCCAGCTTTCAGCTATCATCGACTCTGGGGCCTGTAACTGCTTCTTAGACATAACCTTGGCCAAAGGACTTGGAATTCCCCTTTTTACTAAGAAGCAGCAGTTAACAGTACATTTGGCCGATGGCTCTCTACCCAGTTCTGGACTGATTACCCATGAGACTCTGCCAATCCCTATGACAACCAATTCTGGCCATAAAGAACTTGTACGCTTTGATGTATTATGCTCTCCTATGTTTCCGGTCATTCTGGGAGCCCCCCCGGTTACGAGCACACAACCCTCACATCGACTGGCTCAAGAATGAAGTTCTGTTTTCATCTACCTACTGTCAGCAGAACTGCCTTGCCCCTAGTCCTAAGGACTTCACCAGCTGCCTCACCATGCAACCCTTTTTCTAGTACTAACCCATACAGTATGTACCCTCTGTTTACCAAGACTCCCTTACACCTCATTGGCCCTACGACTGCCCTATTGAATTGCTTCCAGATTCCGAAATTCCCTTTGCTCATATTTTTCCTTTGTCAGAGACTGAACTTGGGACTTTACAACTATATATTGATGAAAACCTGTAAAAGGGGTTTATTCCTCCATCTTCATCCCCTGCAGGTGCTGGCATCTTCTTTGTCAAAAAGAAGGATAAAACCTTGAGGCCTTGTGTAGACTACCGAGAGCTGAATAAAATCACCATAAAAAAAAAATCGCTGCCCACTCCCCCTCATCCCGCGAACTCGTCCAACGATTCCATTCTGCTCGAGTCTTCTCTAAACTGGACTTATGAGGTGCTTACAATCTGGTTCACATTCGTGAGGGGGATGAGTGAAAGACAGCATTCCAAACTTGTTTCGGACACTTTGAATATTTAGTGATGCCGTTTGGGCTCTGTAATGCTCTGTAATGCTCCAGCCATGTTCCAGCATTTTGTGAACAATATTTTTCGAGACTATCTTGACAACTTCATTGTGTATCTGGATGATATCCTCGTCTTCACAGCCACCCTGGAAATCCACAAGCTCACATACTGTGAGGTGCTAGGTGCTAACTATTATAAGAACACATGGATTGTATGTGAAAGCTGAAAAGTGCATTTGCTTACCTTCCCTCATGTCTTCAGACTAAGAAGCTAGCCACTTCCACCTGGTGGTTTTTATAACCTCTCCTCTAAGCATGGCTCCACCCCAGGCCCTATCAGGGAGCCCTATATTAACCTGTGCACTGCAGGCCTCAGTGCTGATCAAACTGTCAGGTCACCTTGAGGCGAGGTGACAGGTGCACACCGGGGGGGGATCAGGAGTGCACCGCAAGGTTGTGGACCCTTCAGCTGACTGCTGCAGATGGGGGACAGATCCCACTGGGGTTAGAGCGTAAGATTCCCTGGGGGGCGGAGTCTAAGAGCCAGCAGGTGTTCACCAGAGCCTCCAGTGGTGAGGATGGACTTGGCTGCAACTGGCTCCAGGTCGCGACCCCCACGGTCCCCCAGCTCACACCAACAGTAGGCAACAGGAGGATAGGGATGGTGAGGGACAAAGCCAAGGTCGGGGCCACAAGCAGACAAGAATAGTCGGGTACACGCCAAAAGCTCAGGATCACAGGCAAACAAGGATAGTCAAGACACGCCAAAGTCGGTAACGGAAAACAGTAGCAGAGCACACGGCAGGAAACAGGAAGCTAACACACAAAGAATACACAATGGTTGATCAGCACTGATGCCTGCAGTGCACAGGTTAATATAGGGCTCCCTGATAGGGCCTGGGGTGGAGCCATGCTTAGAGGAGAGGTTATAAAAACCACCAGGTGGAAGTGGCTAGCTTCTTAGTCTGAAGACACGAGGGAAGGTAAGCAAACACAGGAAGATCACTGCATAACCATGACAGTACCCTCCCTCTTACGAGGCCTCCCCCTCCCCCGCCTGGGTCCAGGCTTAAAGGTAAACTCCAGATGGAACCTCCTAAACAGACAGGGAGCAAAGACCTCAGATGCAGTGATCCAAGACCTCTCCTCAGGACCCAACCCTTTCCAAAGTACGAGGTACTGAAGAATGCCTTTACGGAGCCGGGAATCCAAAACTTGACTAACCTCGTATTTTAGATTATCCTCAGAGACCAAAGCAGAGGTAGGGAGAGGGCGAGAGGACTTGAGGACTAAAGGCTTTTTAGGAATGGGTAAGGGCATGAGAGGATCAGGAGTCTGAGCAGGGAGCCCCACACCTTTAAAGTTGAGTTGGGCATCCATAACAGAACCACCAGACTGGGCAGAGGTCAGTGGATCCCTGAGGTCAGGTTGGTTAGAGGGTGACATGTCGCAAGAGTCAAGCTGGATAGCTGAAACACAAACAGAACCCTGAGAAAAAGATTGAAAACCCCTCCTGGCCGAATTAGGTATTCAATCCAAAGGATGGATTGAGCCTCTTAAATGGGTTTGAACGGACATAGTAGTAGTAGGGAGAGGCTGGGTCACAGAAGGTCCTGAACAAGAAGCAGGAAGCTCATTGGGCATGGGCTGGACTGGCATAAGTGGTGCGGAGGCCGACTGAATAGTATTGTCAGATGTAGCGACCATCTCAATCGCATCACAAGGCATAGCGACTCTGGAACTTGCAGACAAATTAGCCTGGCTGTGCGTCCAAGGGAGATTAGGGACAGGCAAAGGTAAATGGTTATGCGAACTGGAGTGAATGATCGACTCAGGTTCATAGGTGGGCTCCTCATCCAGAGTACCACATGACCCAGAGAGTGCACCAGTCCGACTATTGCAGGACGCGTCCCAGAGATCACCATATACAGCAGAAAAAGCAGAAGATACTGGGATGGTGGTAACAGGAAGTCTCTCCTTTGGGGTACCTTTGAGTAGGCAGGAAGAGGAACAGGAGGAACCCCAAGCCAGGATCTGTCCAGCAGACCAGTCAACGTGTGGAGAATGGAGCCGAAACCAAGGAAGACCTAATATGATAGGAGATGAAGCCTTAGGTAAGACAAGGAAGGATATCCACTCCTGGTGGAGTGTCCCTACTGACATCTTAACAGGAATAGTCTGGAAGCGGATAGGGCCCCCTGGGAGAACCGTGCCATCAATCGCCAAGACCACCAATGGTGTTGTAAGGGGCAAAAGGGTAAGTCTCATGGAGGATGCAGTTTCCCAATCCATGAAATTGGCAGCGGCTCCGGAATCCAGATGTGCTGAGACCGAACGAGAGGAAGCACCGACATGAAGCAACACAGAAAGGAGAAGACGAGAAGGTGAAGGTGATATTTCAGGGTCTAATACTCCACCTTCCAGATGTATTAGCCCTGAGCGTTTTTCCGGACGAAGAGAAAAAGTGTCACGGAAATGACCTTTGGCCCCAAAATAGAGGCATAGGCCCAGAGTTCTGCGCCAAGCGCGTTCTTCGGGAGATAACTTAGTCCAGCCCAACTGCATAGGTTCCTCGGTAGGCAGGGGGTGCTCCTCGGATCGAGGAGAAGGGACTGGGGACTCAGGCTGCCTAAAGAACGGGGAGTGCTGGCGTCTTTTTTCCAGGGCCCTCTCCTGAAAGCGAATATCGATCTGGTTACACAAGGTGATGACACTGTCCAGATCAGCAGGAAGGGATCTTCCTGCTAATTCATCCTTCACTCTATCAGAGAGGCCATGTAAAAAGGTTGCAACTAGGGCCTCATTATTCCAGCTCAATTCAGCTGAGAGGATACGGAACTGAAGAGCATACTGTCCCACAGAAGCGAACTCTTGACGGAGACGTAAAAGAGCGCTAGCCGCTGAGGAGACACGACCCGGTTCCTCGAAGATATTCCGAAAAAGTTTCAAGAAATCAGACAGGCTAGAAACCACTGGATCATTCAGTTCCCACAGAGGGGCGGCCCAGGCTAACGCCTCGCCGGACAGGAGGGATATGATATATGCGACTTTTGCCCGATCGGACAGGAAGTTTTGGGGCAGAAGTTCAAAATGAATTGTGCACTGGCTAAGGATCCCCCTGCAAGCCTTGGAGTCCCCAGAGAAACGGACCGGAGTTGGTAGTTGTAATGAATGTGTGGCTGCAACTGATGCGATAGGTGCAGCGGCAGATAGCGGTTGAGGTTGTTGAACCGGGGGTCCTAATGAGGCCTGAACCTGTTCAAAACGGGATGCCAAATCCTGAAGGAATTGCATCACTTGGGTCTGATGCGATTCTTGGGTCTCAAGTCGCCGAACTAAGCTCTGAAATGGATCATCTGCAGGAAGCGGCACGTCAGCTGGGTCCATGGCTGGTGAAACTGTCAGGTCACCTTGAGGCGAGGTGACAGGTGCACACCGGGAGGATCAGGAGTGCACCGCAAGATTGTGGACCCTACAGCTGACTGCTGCAGACGGGGGACAGATCCCACTGGGGTTAGAGCGTAAGATTCCCTGGGGCGCGGAGTCTAAGAGCCAGCAGGTGTTCACCAGAGCCTCCAGTGGTGAGGATGGACTTGGCTGCAACTGGCTCCAGGTCGCGACCCCCAGGGTCCCCCAGTCACACCCACAGTAGGCAACAGGAGGATAGGGATGGTGAGGGACAAAGCCAAGGTCGGGGCCACAAGCAGACAAGAATAGTCGGGTACACGCCAAAAGGTCAGGATCACAGGCATACAAGGATAGTCAAGACACGCCAAAGTCGGTAACGGAAACCAGTAGCAGAGCACACGGCAGGAAACAGGAGGCTAACACACAAAGAATACACAATGGTTGATCAGCACTGAGGCCTGCAGTGCACAGGTTAATATAGGGCTCCCTGACAGGGCCTGGGGTGGAGCCATGCTTAGAGGAGAGGTTATAAAAACCACCAGGTGGAAGTGGCTAGCTTCTTATTCTGAAGACATGAGGGAAGGTAATCAAACATAGGAAGATCACTGCATAACCATGACACCACACTAATAGCCATATTGGAATGGGTAAATATTGATTTATTATATCTTCTATGTTCTCCTAAATATTGATGTTTTGAGTAGTCAATTATTGAAAATCGTTCTTCCGAATCAATAACCGCCTTTTAGATTTTTTCTCTCAATTCAATTTTTCATTATAAATTTCTTTTTTTGCATAGTTGCCAATTTTATTGACAAACAAACGTCTAATTTATTTCACATTGTTAACCACTTACTTACCTGCAGTATAGTAATGGTTGGACGTGTGAAATACAGACGTTCTGTTTAATTGTCAATTATCAAAAGGTTATTGATTCTACTGAAGAAGTTATCATGGTGACATTGTGTCCAAGGTACTACTACGCCCAGTTTGAGGGTATTTCCATTAATTGTCAAATGATCAAGTAATGCAATCTGTATTTTAATTTCATGTAAATATTTGTCTTTTGTCAACCAATAAATGTAACTATTTTTTATGATCACTTGTCTCCATGAATACGTTTCACATGTATAGACTGTGTCAGATAGATTGATTTTGTATCTTAAAAATATCTTCGTTAAAAATTACTTAATAAATAATGTGCGGGAAACTGTTCTTAAAAAAGCACAACAACGTCAAGCGAGGGGGGCATTATTCTTCTCAAGATTTAATTTTCATATCTCTTATCGTTCCGGATCCAAGAATGCAAAGGCTAATGCTCTGTCTCAGATGTTCCCAGACACCCCTGAAGAAAGCCCTCCTGGCACAATTCTGTTCACACAAATCTGTCTTTTAATTCAACCTGACTTAAGAGCATCTATTGTACAAACCCCTCTTCAGTGCACAGAGCCAGAAATTTCAACTTTAAGGAGTCACAAAGGGTTCCTGTGGCATCAGGACAACATTTTTGTTCCCCAGGAAGTCAGATTGCAGGCCTTGAAAACATTTCATGACCACCAGTTGGCCGGGCATTTTGGGGTCCAGAAGATGAGTGGCCTTCTCTAAGATTGGAGTGCAAAAAGTATGTTTATTCATGTCTGGTTTGCCAGCATAACAAGGGTTCCAAAACCAAGTCTTGCGGTCTGTTAAGACCTTTACCAGTCCCAGAGAAACCTTGGAAAAATATCTCTATGAACTTCATAGTTGATCTCCCTCCATCAGAAAATTTCACAACGATCTTGGTAATGGTGGATCGACTATCAAAAATGACCCACTTTTTACCTATGCTTGGTACACCTTCAGCCATACTCTGCAATACCCAGCCATAATCTGCAATACTCAGTGATACCCAGCCATACTCGGCCATGCTCGGCCATGCTCGGCCATACTCGGCCATACTCGGCCATACTCGGCCATACTCGGCCTCTGTATGTAGCCAAGCTGTGGAAGTCTCAAACATATGGCATCGCCGTACTCAGGAGGAGTAGAAGAATCTATTTTGGGGTGTCATTTTACATTGTAAAATGCTATGTGTTAGAAATATTGTATAAATGGACAACTTTGTGTTAAAAAAAATGTGTTTTAACCACTTCCCGGCCGTCATATGATGTCCTTGAATTTGTGCGGGGATATCTGAATGATGCCTGCAGCTAGAGGCATCAAATATGAGCTTTTTCAGCCGGCGATTCCCTACACCATAAAAATGATCATAGCAGCTGTTTTGCTGCTTGATTGTTGTTACAGGAGGTGAGACATCCCCTCCCTCCCATGCCCTCCAGTGCTTCTACCAACTCACCGCTATGATCGAAGCCAGGATAGTTTTTATTTTATTTATTTTTTTATTTCAGACTTCCCAGCCTAGAGGTGAGATGTGAGGTCTTATTGAACCTATATCTCACTGTAAAGAGGACCTGTCATGCCATATTTTTTTTTGATCACTTTTATTCCTATTACAAGGAAACATCCCTTGTAATAGGAATAAAAGTGATCAAAAAAAAATATTTTTGGTGAAAAATGTATCAAACTAAAATAAATAAAGTAAAATGAACAATAAAATTTTTTTTTTTTTAAAGCGCCCCTGTCCCCGTGTGCTCGCATGCAGAAGTGAATGCATATGTAAGTCCCGCCCACATATGAAAACAGTGCTCACCTATGTGGATTTTTAAGTAGCGAAGTTTGGCGCCATTCCACGAGTGTGTGCAACTTCGAAAGGGTGACATGTTAGGTATCTATTTACTCAACGTAACTTCATCTTTCACATTATGCAAAAACATTGGACTAACTCTACTGTTTTGTTTTTTTTAAAGCACAAAACAGTTTTTTTCCCAAAAAAGCATTAGAAAATATTGTATTCTCTAGGGTCTTTGCTAAAAAAACTTATATAATGTTTTGGGGTTCTATGTAATTTTATAGCAAATAAATTATGATTTTTACATGTAGGAGCGAAATGTCAGAATTGGTCTGGGTGCTCCAGAACACCTGAAGGTGCTCCCTGCATGTTGGGCCTCTGTATGTGGCCAGGCTGTGTAAAAGTCTCACACATGTGGTATCGCCATACTCAGGAGTAATAGCAGAATGTGTTTTGGGGTGTAATTGGTGGTATGCATATGCTGTGTGTGAGAAATAACCTGCTAATATGAGAATTTTGTGAAAAAAAAAAAGTAAAAAAAAAAAATCTTGCTTTTGAAAAGAATTGTGGGAAAAAATGACAACTTCAAAAAAATCACCATGCCTCTTACTAAATACCTTGGAATATCTTATTTCCAAATAGGGATCAATTGTATTTGTACTTTTATGGCATGTTAGGGTCTCAAGAAATGAAATAGACCGTCAGAACTTCAGGTGTGATCAATTTTCAGATATTGGCACCATAGCTTATGGACTCTATAACTTTCACGAAGACCAAATAATTTGTAGATTTGTACTTATGTTTACCAAAGATATGAAGTATTATAAATTTTGGCCAAAATTTATGAAGAAAAATTACTAATTTGCTAAATTTTATAACAGAAATGAAGAAAAATTCATTTTTTTTTTTACAGAATTTTTGGTCTTTTTTCTTTTATAGCACAAAAAAAATAAAAATAAACAGCGGTGATTAAATACCACCAAAAGAAAGCTCTATTTGTGTGAAAAAAGTTCAAAACTTTCATAAACAGTAGGTACAGTGTTGCATGACTGAGTAATTGTCATTCAAAATGTGAGAGCACCAAAAGCTGAAAATTGGTCTGGTTAGGAAGGGGGTTTAAGTGCCCAGTGGTCAAGTGGTTCATAAAACATTTAATTGACATTCTACTCAGACTATACCCGCCGCAAATTACGAATCAGGCGTACTGAGTCTACCCCCCCACCCCCCCCCCATGCAACACAGTTAGTTCCCAGATGTAGTGTTCAGGGGAGGCGGACGATACAAAGCACCAAATGCATACCATTGCATGTTATAGTCAGTTCAAATAAGCTTGTTACAGTCACTGTAACCGTTATTGTATCTCACTGTAATATGTATACTATAACAGACAACGTTCAACCTCTTACACATGCATGTATTGTTACTGAAAACAAAATAAAAAAAATGTAATTTTAATAATACATTTAATAGTATAATAAATAATTATTATTATAACATTACACCAGAGGAAACAAGCAAATGAACTTCCAGAAACTGTCATTGTTTTATTGTTTTGTTTTCTATGAACTAATTATACACAAGGGACTTATGCAGGTTATTGAAAACAATTAACAATATGATTGGGTCTGAGTTTAATTGAATGGTAAATAAAAGGGCATGATAATGGTAGTGGATAATTTTTACCCATCATAAGGCACAGCATCAACATTATAGATATATAGTATTATTATATCAGTATGATTATAGAGTTAAAGAGCTAACACGTATCTTTTTCCAAAACAAAGTTTTAATCAAGCCTGGGATCTGAAGTATAGTAAGTACAAATGTGTATCTCCAAATAGATGTCTGAATGTTTTACATGTATAACTTTACAATTGTTGTAACATATTGTTTAGTTATAGAAGGGACATTATGATACATCTTTAGCACAAACTGCTTTTGTTGCATCTGGTACATACACAGAGCAATTTACTGACTTTAAAGGTAACTGTAAAGGTAACCCTAACCTTCTCCTTAACCCTACAGATAACCTAGACTTAACACCTACATTTAAAGTGAATCAGTGCTTGGACAATGCAGGGAAATTCAACAGGCTCATTTAATTGCAAACTTTCCCAGCTTTAAGTACTCACCTTCCTTTTGGTTCACCACCACTTAAGCTGGATACACACTATACAATTTCCTGTAATGTTGTTTCCTTCAGATTTACCAAAACCATATACTATTGGTTTCAATTTGTATGCAATCAGGCAGGCCCTTGCATTACACGGTTTTGATAAATTTAAAGGAAATCAGATAACAAAAGTTGTATAGTGTGTATGGAGTATAAGTTTGGCTATCAGGAGTATTGGGAGGATGTAGGATACAATAAAATTCCTGACTATCTAAGATAACATTTTCTATAACAAGGATATTCATCCCATAATTAAAGGCAAATCCTCAGAAAACCCAAACTGTCCAGTGTAACAGAAGTGACAAGATAAAAAGGTTATTTCTCAGAAATAATTAGAACAACAGCTGGTTTGGATAACAAATTGAACACATTTATTCCTTGACCCAGACTCCATATTAGCATTAATTGCATTTTTTTTGTCTTTTGCTCTACTTTTCAGAGTACTGAAGGATAGGTGAATATGAAAGCTGGGAGGGGGGGGGAGGGAGATAATCAAATGAATCTGTTGTTTTCTCCTACACACTGGCAAAGCTCAACTTCCCTTTAATCCCTAACCTCAGGCCCTAAAAGATAAAGTTAAGCTCGAACATAGCATTAAACATTAACTTGTTTTTTATTGTCCTAAAGCCTCTCCACTCACCAGCAGTAAGGGTTCTACTCCTTCCCTACTCCATCAAAAATCAACAAAACATTTTGGAAAATATACATTTTAATGAAATCTAATATTTTAGTATTCAGATGATCATGTCTTTAATGGTAAAATTAATTAAAAAAAAATATATCATTCATTGTTGATAACTTGCATTCGTTGTATTACAGGTTGAAATAAATGTGTAATGAGAATCAAACGATGGTGACTGAATTCCTACTCTTGGGATTCCAGAGTCTTCAGAACTTTAGAATTCTACTTTTTATTTTCATTCTTGTAATGTATATAGTCATAGTTGTTGGAAACCTTCTCATTGTTATACTGGTGTCAATTGATCATCAGCTCCAAGTTCCTATGTTTTACTTCCTCAAACATCTGGCACTTGTAGACCTCATGTTCACCACAAACATTGTACCCAATATGTTATATGTCATCCTGATGGTGGGGGGAAAAATAACCATAGCTGGGTGTTTTTTCCAGTACTGTACACATTCTTTGTATGTTTATACCCAGTCTACAATTCTTGCTGCTATGTCTCTCGACAGATTCATGGCCATCTGCTACCCTTTACACTACTCTTCTTTCATGACTCCTAAATTGTGTTATCATTTGGCTTTCTGGTCCTGGGCAGCTGGTGTCTTCTTAAGCCCAAGCGAATTCTATTTGATCTTCACTCTACAGTTTTGTCAGTCTAATGTCATTGATCATTTCTTCTGTGACTTAGCTCCTTTCCTCAGTCTAGCTTCAGCAAACCAAGACCTAATTGAATGGCATGATTTCTCCATTTCCTTCCTTCTTATATTTATACCATTCGTATTAATCATTTTATCCTATATCTGTATTTTTATCACAATTCTGAAAATCTCAACATCTGCTGGAAAGAAGAAGGCCTTCTCCACTTGTAGCTCCCATCTGATTACTGTCTGCACTCACTGTGGTATTTTGGTTACTGTGTATATTTTTACAGCAAGAGGTCCCTTTCATCCAGAAAATAAATGGAGATCGCTCTTGTATACCATCCTTACCCCTTTCATTAACCCTCTTTTATATAGCATAAGGAACCAAGAGTTTAGGAAAGCTACAAGAAGTTTTATATGTTCAGATAAAGGGAGATGTTCATTTCACTGATAAATGATGATGTACAGTACACAAATATTATGAACTAATAAAGTAAAGTATTTTCCCATGGCTTGTAATTTTAGTTTTCATAAGAGAAATTAATACAATAACTATGAAAAACAGAAGTCTGCTCCTGGTCATGTTTGGACATTTTTCAAGTACTAAAGCAATTGATGTCAATGTCAGGAGCACAACAGAGATAGAAACGTGAACTATTAATAGGATTTGTATAGGTCCTACATGTGCCCAAAAGTAGACATGGAATCATATTAAAATGTACAGTCTAAGTAGTACTTTGTCTTTAACAGGGAGAGCATCAGAGGGAAATGGTAAGCACATATCAAGCTACTGGCAGATTTGTAAGACACCACGTTTAGGACAGATAGCGTTTTAAGTCACTATACAGGGAAATGTAGGTAGATGTCCTGGACAGATAGGATAAACACATGTACCTGCTATATAGCAGGTACATGTGTTTATCCTATCTGTCCAGGACATTTTTGTAAATATTATATCTTTTCATGTGACAACACCGAAGAAATTAGACTTTGCTACGATGTAAAGTAGTGAGTGTACAGCTTGTATAATAGTGTAAATTTGTTGTCCACTCAAAATAACTCAACACAGCTATTAATGTCTATACCACTAGTAAGAAAAGTGAGTACACCCCTAAGTGAAAATGTCCAAATTGGGCCCAAAGTATCAATATTTTGTGTGGCCATCATTATTTTCCAGCACTGCCTTAACCCTCTTGGGCATGGAGTTCACCAGAGCTTCACAGGTTGACACTGGAGTCCTCTTCTACTCCTCCATGATGACATCACAGAGCTAGTGGATGTTAGAGGCCTTGCACTCCTCCACCTTCCATTTGAGGATGCCCCACAGATGCTCAATAGGGTTTAGGTCTGGAGACATGCTTGGCCAGTCCATAACCTTTACCTTCAGCTTCTTTAGCAAGGCACTGGTCATCTTGAAGGTGTGTTTGGCATTGTTATCATGTTGGACTTCTGCCCTGCAGCCCAGTCTCTGAAAGGAGGGGATCATCCTCTGCTTCAGTATCTCACAGTACATGTTGGCATTCATGGTTCCTTCAATGAACTGTAGCTCCCTAGTGCCGGCACCAATAATGCAGCTTGAGACCATGACACTCCCACCACCATGCTTGACTGTAGGCAAGACACATTTGTCTTTGTACTCCTCACTTGGTTGCCGCCACACACGCTTGACACCATCTAAACCAAATACGTTTATCTTGGTCTCATCAGACCACCGGACATGGTTCCAGTAATCCATGTCCCTTGTCTGCTTGTCTTCAGCAAACTGTTTGCGGGCTTTCATGTGCATCATCTTGAGAAGAGGCTTCCTTCTGGGATGACAGCCACGCAGACCAATTTGATGCAGTGTGCGGTATATGGTCTGAGCAGTGACAGGCTGACCCCCCACCCCTTCAACCTCTGCAGTAATGCTGGCAGCACTCATACGTCTATTTTCCAAAGACAACCTCTGGATATGACGCTGAACATGTGCATTCAACTTCTTTGGTCGACCATGACAAGGCCTGTTAAACCGCTGTGTGTCTTCTTATAGCCTAGGCCATCTTTATGTAGAACAATAATTCTTTTTTTCAGATCTTTAGAGAGTTTTTTGCCATGAGGTGTGATATTGAACTTTCAGTGATCAATATGAGAGAGTGAGAGCGATAACACCAAATTTAGCACACCTGCTCCCCATTCACACCCAAGACCTTGTAATATTAACATGTCACATGACACCGGGTAGGGAAAATTGCTAATTGGGCCTAATTTGGACATTTTCACTTAGGGGTGTACGCACTTTTGTTGTCAGCAGTTTAAACATTAATGGCTGTGTGTTGAGTTATTTTGAGGGGAAAGCAAATTTACACTGTTATACAAGTTGTACACTCACTACTTTACATTGAAGTGGAAGAGTATGGTATATACACTAGTCAGAATGTCTAGCAACTATAAGAAAGAGAAGAATCCTTTATTACTGTTATCTAGTGTGGAGACAAAACACAGGTGAGAGAAAGTGGGAGCATGGACTATAGACAGTTACAGAGTAAGCACTTACGCTGCTCATACATTGCTCAGTTATTTTTTTTTGTTTAGCCAGTGGGCCAAATGAAAAAACTAAACCAATTCCCCTATCCAATCATTAAAGGGGTATTCAAGAATCCTCATCGTTGTGTCATTGTATTCTGATGGTGGAGGAGTTAGCTGGACTCCTCTGCTGTCAGAATACACTGATCGGTGCTGCAGCACTGACCAAACTAAGGTCTTCAAGCAAGCCCATTCATAAGCAGTCAATAAGTAGATTGACTGCTCTTGAACAGGACCAACCATAAATGGATCGAAATTCCGCTGGTTCAAATTTCGATCCATCAATGGCCAAATTTAGAGCCCATAAACAAACACCATTTGCAACCAGCCTTGCCAAAGACATAAATGCTCATCTCCTCCAAGTGTGTGTCTCAAATCAGTATAAAGGAGAAGAAGAACAGCAAAGACAGATGCTGCTGCTTTCACTTCTCACTAACTTCACCTCTAAAAGAAGGCTTCCACTAGCCCTATTACACAGTGTGATCACTAGGCATCTCTGTGAACATCACATCACGTTTGAAAGCCTAATATTCTCTACCTTTAGCTGAAGCACCAACTTAGAGAAAATTAAACCTGGTGGAGTCTTAGAAGCAGCTGTATGATATGCAGATGGGGTTCTAAGATTTTGTACACCAATGCTTCCTTTCTGTCTTGGTTTGACCTGTATTACAGCATTTTTGTGTGTATAAATAATAAATATTATACTAATAAATGTTTAATATGAACACTGAAACCTCATATGTAAGTGTAAGAGTTTGTTTGTAAGCGTAGGGTTGTGGGGTGGTTGTCACATCCTCCATGTTCTCCTCCTCATTGGGAACAAAGCAAGGGTCACATGAGAGGGCTACCCCAAGGTGGGTTCTTCTGGGCTATGTTAGGCACTTTGTACAGGCTTACTGCCATACACATGGGGTACCTTCACTTGAGCCATGCTCACGATCTGGACAGATGACTAAAAAGGAGCGAACTCTAGTAAACTCCTATGCCCTCTCAACCTGTTCAATGTATCACCGCTACCTCACTGCCAGTGCACCTAGCACAGACTGCATGTGTACACTTCACTTAACTCTATCTCTTCCATACCTGTGTACAGGATGAGGCCTTGGCATTACAGTTCTGTTCCTGGGAGACAGATCACATTGGCCAAAGGAGTGCCGACAACATTTCCCTCACTGCAAGAGGCAATCTCACCTGCTACATGTACATGCTTATGACCAGCTGCTAGAGAAACCTCTGTTACCCTTGGTAACCACTTGTATATTCACCCTGTATGAACTCTTGTGCTGATGTCTTCATACCCCAATGTGCTTTAGTAACCTGATCTGTAGACTATATGTGCCTGTTGCTTACATTGCACCTCTTTAGTAACTTCAGACAGGGCAAAAGGCAAAATTTCAAAAGATTTATTTAATGTGTCACTAAATGCACATCTTAAAAAAAACTATGAATAAATGGTGTATTACATACTGTTCATACTCTCTCTGTCACTATGGCATTAGTTTTCTGTATTCTACAAAAAATCTGGTTGATCCTGCTGCTCTCTCTTTTCTGTAAATGTCCCCAATTCAGCTAGGGGCTTAGCAGCTGTTGAGGCAACTCTGCACATGCTTAGTTTTCAGTAAGTTTCCATGCTGAGAACTTCCTACCTATCACATCAGAGCAGTCCATTTGACTATAGATTCACACATGTGGGCGTATACACAGTGGTAAATGACAGCTCCCTCCCTCCCTCCTCCTCCATGCCCACCAACCACTGGGGGGTGGGATAATACATCTTAATTCACCTCCCTGTTATTCTAAGACACAGGCTGGAGGGGCGTGACACAGCCTGTGAGTGGCAGAAATCCGCCCACACCATTTCCACAAAATAATAAAAGGTTAATTTCAAATATATATTTGTATGCCAATTTAAAAAAAGTTTATTGATATTATTGATTTCTTTTTACTCTGTATTCCAAAGGCTGATTTTTTTATTTTGAACATGTGACCAGCAGAAGAGGACTGGAAGCTCCTCCTGCTTATGTTTCCCTGCAGACATAATGGGAAAGAGCTGGATCATGTAACAGCTGTATATCATTTAGGAAAAAGGTACTTAGATGCTTTTCTTTATTAAAATCATTATCCACATACAGAAAGAGAAGGGACAATTTAAATTAAACAGTGTACTCCCTCAGATGAAGTCGGAAATGACGAAACGCATCAGGGCGTAACTATACCGGAAGTGACAAGTGCGCCTCAATCCCTGCGTTCCAACGATCCGAGGAAATACGGAAGCACACACTTTTAGGTGCACGTTGTAAACGGTCGGTTCTCCTCGGACGGATTCAACACAGTGGAATAAGGCACAGTATTTTTAAACGCTTTAACAGTTTTTTACTTGGTACGCATATATGGATTTTGCTTTTACATAATAAATATTGTTATACAGTATTATGCTATGTCTGGGCATTTTTGTTTCCTATATGTGAAAGCCGTTTCCCACAAAGGAGATAACTGGTGGTAAAAGGAGAGAGCTGCAATGGCATTCTGAAGGCTTATTGGTTTCATACGTTTGGTGAGTGCATTCCCATAGGGGGTCGGCCTTGGTACCACAAGTGGTGATCTGTATGGTGGAAGCTGTGTTTTAATCACAAACGCAAGTCGATTGAACAAAGCACCCTATCTTCTGAACACTGAACTGAACTTTTACGCATATTCAGAAAAAATGTGCATGCGCTGCTATACATAAAAAGTGGACTTTTTAGTTTTTGTTTCATGTTTTATGTATTTACGATATATTATTGTTTTTTTAAAGCAGCAGCTGTTTGAAAGATGACACATTGAGTTAATATTGTAGTTAAACACCCAGGAGCGCAGAGCAGTGTGCTATAGGGGTCGGCGAGAATTAGTGTTTTTAGCACAACTTTTGACATTCCCCTAGCATCCCTAGTCCCTAATGCAGGCTTGTGGTTGCCCCAGCATACCTGCATAAAAAAAGAGTCCATACTTGGTAGAGTCCATGATCAGGAAAGTCCATTATGGTGATGCTCCAATACTTTGGAAGCTTCGTAGAGGACTGCAGGTCCCAAAAGCCTCCTACATCTTGCTGGCTGTCTGTGTCTTTCCTTCCATACAGAATATGTTTGTGCAAACCTCCCCTCTCTCTCTGTGCGTGGAGACCTTCTTCTGGATCTGGGCCATTGTCCCTTTTAAAGGACACAAAACTAAAGGGTCAGACCCAAGGAAAACCCTGCAATAAAAACCTGGGAGTGCAAATAAAAAACCCTAAACTCCCACTGGAGCAGTAAAGAGCACTACCTGACTACCTCCCCTAAAATGCAAGCCGTTCCGCCTGTGCACCCAACATTTAACATGTAGAGGGCATTACCACATACAAATACTGCAACATCAATAAAATAGAACAAGCAGTAATCAATAGCATAATACAACTTTTCCTAACAATCTTAAACATAATAAGCTGGGTCCGGTCATGATACAACTTCTCCCGATGTGGGGTGAGTACCCCTGGTTCTGTGAACCACTGGGAAGCAACTGTCAGGTCCATAAAAATATGTTGCCCTGTGTTGTAAAACTTGTACAGGCAATGAAACTTTGCCTCCATGTACTCTTTCTGCTGTTTAAAAGTTCTCTGGTGCACAGGTATGCCAAGTTTCTCCCATACAGCTTGGCTGTATAGTTTGGAAATTTTTTCCTTCAGTTGCTGGAACAAATTTTCAGGGACACCAGGAACACACGACCATACAGCCACAGGACGTACTTCTCTATGTAAAGCTGGAGCTGGGCTAGCCAGGTGATCCTGGCTTGGAAGTGCACCCAGCCCTTTGGCGGGTAAGCATCTGGTAGGCGCAAGTAATTGCACAGTATGTATAAATAGTGATGGCTAAAATCAATATCCCACCAATAACTAAAGCGCAATGTGCAAATATGTCCCTATCACAAAGGGCAAATCGGTGCAGTATACTGTGTAAACCAATATAGCACAAAAGAGAATTATAAGGAGTGAAAAATAGCAAACCTTTAAATGGCAATTAAATCTAAAAGAAGGCAGAATGGGACCCACTGCCTCCTTCCCAGATAGGGAGTTAAGGATTATAAGTCCTAGGAGGGATCAATTGGCTAGATCACCAGATAGAAACTATAGGTCCCCAGTACCACCAAGTTATGGAAGAGAGAACACTGGTAACAATAGAATAACGAACCTAGAACTCCTAAACCATGGTGGAGAAAAAAAATAAAAAACAAATCACAGAGAAAACCTTATTGTAAAAATGTGAATAAAAATAACCACAGACACCCAAACCAACCATATAATCATTATGGGAATTATGGATCTGGGAATCAAGGGAGTTACAATCATCAGAATCAAGATCGCAGAGATGAGAGAGAGTACCCCCAGTACCAAACACAGTACCAACAACAAGAAGGTTATGGGCGATATGATTATAACCAGCATGAATATAGGAGTCCGATTCACACTCAAAATAGGTATGAGGCCCTGAGGGACTATCAGGATGAGGAACAGCCAAGGTCTTTTTTAGACCAACGACGGAACGAAAGAACCCCACCACGATACGAGCGAACGAACAACCCAAGAAGTCCAAACAGAAGAGGGGATTTCGAGGAGGACACAAGGCCCAAAAGAAAAAGAGAACAGTAGGAGAAGGGATTTACAATTTGAGTGGGATTGAATTAACTAGATCTGAGTTATTGACATTAGACAGAGGTTTAAAGTATGCCCCCAAAAGAAATGTAAACAAATTTGAATATATGTGTATGTGTATGTTGATATACAGAAGTATACAAGAAGACTTAATATAAAGAAATACATGCTCAACTCCACTCGGATTATTCAGAAAGTAAGTGCGGATATACCAGGTAAAATTGTGCACAGTGATTTGAGAAACAAGTCCTTATTTAATCCCCCAGTTCATAACAATGAACATATTGAGGTTTTTAAGAAGATGGTTGTAAATGACCTAGAAAAATTGAATATTAAGAGGATAGATGAGCCCCAGAATATCAAAAGGGGCACTTGAGGAGAATAAACAAGTCGTGATTAGACCTTCGGACAAAGGGGGGGCGATTGTGGTACTAGCGAAAGAGTATTACAATCAGGAATTATTAGATCAACTAAGTGACACTAATACATACATTATATATATAAATTAGTGCTGCGCTTAAAGGCACCTATTTAAATAGGTGAAAAAAATGTGCATAACTAACGAACAAACAAGTGAATGGAAAGTCCATGAAAGATTTAAGAACAGTCCCAAAATTAATCACTCTGGTGCATCTAGAGCTTGGTTAAAAACATCAGGTACCAAATACTTTTCTTCCTTTTTTTGTTAGAATATTCCTCATACTGCCTCTTAGTACTAGTCCACGTAATTCCTCTTTATATTCCCTAGTTGGATCACCCTTAAGTTTAATGTATGTATTACAGAACAAAAAGGAAAAAACACTGCGCTATTTCAAAATGAAAAAAGTGAGGAAAAGTAGTGCAACTACAAAATTTCTGTGGGAAACACAGCCCAGCTGCTAGCACACAAACAAACCAAGTTCACATAACATATATAAATTAGTACTGCGCTTAAAGGCACCTATTTAAATAGGTGAAAAAAATGTGCATAACTAACGAACAAACAAGTGAATGGAAAGTCCATGAAATATTTAAGAATAGTCCCAAAATTAATCAATCACTCTGGTGCATCTAGAGCTTGGTTAAAAGTCCTCAGATGGCATTCAAGGTAAAATATCTTGTCACGTTCTCAGACCTCAAAAACTCTTGAAAATGGGTTATAGGCAAGTAGAGAAAGTAGATACTCTTACCAGATGGGTTGGACACATCCACCGTATAGTAGTGTGTCTTGCAAGCTTATGGGGGGGCTCCAGCCACTCACCCCAGTACACCGACCAGATGTTATTTTCCTCTCAGGGTTCCTTACGGTATCCAGATGGGGAAGGTGAGTAGGGTTTCCGTACCATAAACTACTGTAGAGCTTGGTGCCAGAAGTCTCGTGAGGCATATTATGGCAGCCGATCATAGGAAATGGACGTCTATTGTTTACTATGGACGTCATTTCCTTTGAAATGAAAACGAGGCTTGGATTGTTTTAGGATATGGCGTCGCTGGCTGTATTCGCTGGCGATGTCATTTCCGCTGATGAAAACAAGGCTTAGAGCACTTGCGGATATGGCGTCGTTGGTTGTGTTTACCTGCGACGCCATTTCCGTTATTGCGGACGCCCGTGTTGAAAGTTGAGGGTGACGTCACTTCCGCAATTGGATGTGAGGCTTGAAACGCAAACCGGAGGTTTCAGCCTCGTAAATACATCCATTTAGATTATATGGGGATAATTTCTCTGTATATGTTGGAGGAGACAAGTAGAGACAGCTGAGTGGTGCAGTCTGTAGGTGTGTGATGACGCCGGTTAATGTATATACCGGCGTCACCTTATGAGTATACTGATACACTTCCTGCTTCCGGTTTCAAGCTGGAACGCAGGAAATGCGGGAATTTTGAAACATTTTGGTCCCGAGTCAGTTTGCTGGAGAATGTCATATAAGTATCATGCGCTGGGTCATTGGGTATGTGATCTGAGTGTACTGAGATGTATTTGGAGTCCTGTGTGTTCGCGTCCTTAGCATTGTGTGAACACATATGGGGTTAATTCTGGGGGGGTGTCTTTTTCCCCATGAGCCTCTGGTATTTTTAATTAATTATTTAGTTTATATATTGCAGCAATGTGGGGAGTCAGGCTATGCCCCTGTTGAAGACTTTGAGGTCGAAACGCGTAGGGCCAGCAGTTGTTTGCTCCCCACATTGCTATTGTTTTTATGTATCACGTGATTTTATAATTTTAAGTTCTGTTTATCAGAATTTTTTCAATAAACCATCATTGGTTGTATTTCACCATGCGAGGCATTTTTTATGCTTTGTTCCTTTTATGGTGAACCCTCACGAGACTTCTGGCACCAAGCTCTACAGTAGTTTATGGTACGGAAACCCTACTCACCTTCCCCATCCGGATACCGTAAGGAACCCTGAGAGGAAAATAACATCTGGTCGGTGTACTGGGGTGAGTGGCTGGAGCTCCCCCATAAGCTTGCAAGACACACTACTATACGGTGGATGTGTCCAACCCATCTGGTAAGAGTATCTACTTTCTCTACTTGCCTATAACCCATTTTCAAGAGTTTTTGAGGTCTGAGAACGTGACAAGATATTTTACCTTGAATGCCATCTGAGGACTTTTAACCAAGCTCTAGATGCACCAGAGTGATTAATTTTGGGACTGTTCTTAAATATTTCATGGACTTTCCATTCACTTGTTTGTTCGTTAGTTATGCACATTTTTTTCACCTATTTAAATAGGTGCCTTTAAGCGCAGCACTAATTTATATATGTTATGTGAACTTGGTTTGTTTGTGTGCTAGCAGCTGGGCTGTGTTTCCCACAGAAATTTTGTAGTTGCACTACTTTTCCTCACTTTTTTCATTTTGAAATAGCGCTGTGTTTTTTCCTTTTTGTTCTGTTGTATTTGTTTTTGACCAATTATTCACTGCTGCTTTTTCTTTATTTATATTCATGGATATTTTTGAGTATAGGACCAATAGGTCCTTGAACACTGAAGGTGTATTCACTGTTAATAATAATAATGGTTCTGAGCTGAGTGGTCTGTTCCTGAGACTTCGTAATGTAATGATTACAGAGTTACACCTACAGTGGGATACGGCCTTTTTAGAACATTATTTGAAAGAAAAAATGGTCCCAAGAGGGCTACGTTGGGAGGTTAACCCACAACAGGGAGAAGATGATTTGGAACCCTGGTTTGTCTATTTCAATAACGCAGGTTTGGGACTGATCGATTTTCTGGCTAAACGCAAACATGCCAGGTTAGCCGTAATTGATCAGGAGAATAAAGAACTGAGAGAGAAAATATCCGTATTTGATAAAACATCAGAATATACTACTCTCTCAGCTAACCTTAGAGTACTGCTAGAGAAAGAAGAAAAAGAACAAAGATTAAAAAAACAGAAAAAGTACAATCGAGATGTTATTGATTATCAGACTCGTTTGGTTTTTAACTGGCAAAAAAAATTAGTCCAGACTATTGAACAAACTAATTTAAATGCCCCAATGGACACCATGACTTCTATGATTCCATTGCCTGATCGGATACCTGAGCAGGTAATACTTCCTCCTATCCCTTCGGGTAATTATACATCCAATCCGAATATTCGTTTACCACAACCATTTTCTCCTCGTAATTTTGGCCCTGGGAATCATAATCAGATAAGGAATCCACCTCCTAATAGATACCCAAGCCAAACTTATAATTAGTGATGGACGAACTTCCGACGGGACGTTTCGCGAACGCGAAACGCGAACGGGCACAAACGTTCGCGAAAACGACCGTTCGCCGCGGGCTCCATTGACTTCAATGGGAGGCGAATTTCGCAAACCTTTAGGTCGAATTTGCGGCCACGGGGTAATTATTAGGGGGTAGCACGTAGTCCCACCACCTGGACAATAGCATAATACATGTATGAGGTGAATTTGGGATCGATAACTACAAGCATTTTTTTTTTATTTGGGAAATTGTTCTGACAATTCAGGACTATGGAGCTAATGAAGGCAATGGAGGAGAGGGAAGGTCAGGGACCAGGGTAGGCAAACAAGAGGGTGCAGGAGATACAGAGCACTGACAGCAGCACCGTAATACAGAGCACTGACATCAGCACCGTGACATACAGCGCTGACAGCAGCTCCGTGACATACAGCGCTGACAGCAGCTCCGTGACATACAGCGCTGACAGCAGCTCCGTGACATACAGCGCTGACAGCAGCTCCGTGACATACAGCGCTGACAGCAGCTCCGTGACATACAGCGCTGACAGCAGCACCGTGACATACAGCGCTGACAGCAGCTCCGTGACATACAGCGCTGACAGCAGCTCCGTGACATACAGCGCTGACAGCAGCTCCGTGACATACAGCACTGACAGCAGCTCCGTGACATACAGCGCTGACAGCAGCTCCGTGACATACAGCGCTGACAGCAGCACCGTGACATACAGCGCTGACAGCAGCTCCGTGACATACAGCGCTGACAGCAGCTCCGTGACATACAGCGCTGACAGCAGCTCCGTGACATACAGCACTGACAGCAGCTCCGTGACATACAGCGCTGACAGCAGCTCCGTGACATACAGCGCTGACAGCAGCACCGTGACATACAGCGCTGACAGCAGCTCCGTGACATACAGCGCTGACAGCAGCTCCGTGACATACAGCGCTGACAGCAGCTCCGTGACATACAGCGCTGACAGCAGCTCCGTGACATACAGCGCTGACAGCAGCTCCGTGACATACAGCGCTGACAGCAGCTCCGTGACATACAGCGCTGACAGCAGCTCCGTGACATACAGCGCTGACAGCAGCACCGTAAGCAGCCCCAGGAGGAAGTCAGCACAGCACAGGGATGGTGTGATCCCCTCATAATAAGAACCCCCAGGAGGAAGTCAGCACAGCACAGGGATGGTGGGAGCCCCTCATAATAAGAACACCCAGGAGGAAGTCAGCACAGCACAGGGATGGTGGGAACCCCTCATAATAAGCAGCCCCAGTAGAAATATGACACCGCTCAACCTCTTCAAAGAGGAGGGTAGGGGCATATAGTACGGTGTGCTTTTTTGGGTCAGGGAAGTGAGCCAAATGAATTAAGAAGGTCTGTGTGCTTGATTCCAAAAATTGTTTATAGACATATACATGGTCTACTGATCACATGTGTTGAATTCCTCCGAGATCCATGCCTCATTCATTTTTAGAAATGTGAGGTAGTTAACACTGTGGTGAGCTAGGCGAGTACGCTTATCGGTCACAATCCCCCCTGCTGCGCTGAACGTCCTTTCGGACAGGACACTGGATGAGGGGCAAGCCAACAGTTCGATTGCAAATTGGGCAAGCTCTGGCCAGAGGTCAAGCCTGCCCACCCAGTAGTCTAGGGGTTCATCACTCCTCAGAGCGTCCACATCGGCCGTTAACCCAATGTAGTCGGACACCTGACGGTCTAGGCGTTCCCTGATGCTGGATCCGGATGACACCTGTCGATGGGTCGGCTGAAAGAATGACCTCATATCCGAAGTCACCAACACATCTTCAAACCGGCCTCTTCTTGCAGGCGCTGTTGGATTGGTACCCGCAAATCCTTCTCTGGGAGTGGGAATTGCTCCTCTGCCAGCGCACGCAAAAGCAGAATGCAGCATTTCTCGAAGCAAGGCCTGGAAGTGCTGCATTCTGACAGCCCTCTGCGACGGCGGTAACATTTCCGCCATTTTGTGTTTGTACCGGGGGTCTAAGTACGTTGCCACCCAGTACTGGTCCTTGACCCTCATGCTTTTTATACGGGGGTCCCTATTAAAACACTGGAGCATGAAGGCCCCCATTTGCACTAAAGTGGAAGCGGTGTGGTGGCCTGGCTCCTGCTCATCATCCAGGATAATGTCGTCCTCTTCATTCTCCTCTCCCCATCCTCGCACAACAGGGATCCCAGAAAGGTTTAAAGCATGCTCTTCTTGCTCCTGCTCATCCGCCCCGGCACCATCCTCCTCTGACTCCTCATCAGACTCCTGTTGTTGACTTGTCTCAGATAGAGTAGCCCCCCCTGGGAATTCATCCAGCATTGCGACTTCCTCATCTTCCCGCTCCTGCTCCTCCACAGCCTGATCAATGACACGACGCAATGCACGCTCCAGAAAGAAGGCATAAGGTACCATGTCACTGATGGCGCCATGGCTGCGACTGACCAGTTTGGTGATCTCCTCAAATGGCCGCAGAAGTCTGCATGTGTCGCGCATGAGCAGCCACTGGCGCGGTGAAAAAAAACCCAGCTCCCCAGAACCGTTTCTTTCGCAGAGTTCATACAGGTAGACGTTAACTGCACGTTTCTGCTGGAGCAGCCTATCAAGCATATAGAAGGTTGAGTTCCATCGCGTCGGGCAATCGCAAATAAGACGTCTGACCGGCAGATGGTGTCGCCGCTGAATGTCAGCAAGGCGAGCCATGGCCGTGTAAGATCTTCTGAAATGGGCCGAGATTTTCCTTGCCTGCCGCAAGATGTCCTGGACCCCAGGGTATTTGACAAGGAATCGCTGCACGACCAAGTTTAAGACGTGTGCCATGCACGGCACGTGCGTGATTTTGCCCTGTTTCAATGCGCTAAGCAGATTGGCACCGTTGTCACACACCACTTTACCAACTGTCAAATTGAGCGGTGTTAGCCACTCATCTGCCTGTGAACGCAAAGCTGAAAGGAGTGCCGGGCCAGTGTGGCTCTTTGCTTCCAGGCACAACAGACGCAGCACGGCATGGCAACGTCTCACCTGGCATGTGGAATAGGTTCTGGGGAGCTTGGGCGGTGCAGTGGAAGAGACGCTAGCAGCGGAAAAGGAGGAGGCAGCTGAGGAGGAGAGGGAGGAGGATGGAGTAGGAGGAGGAGAAGAAGAGTCAGGCCTGCATGCAATCCGTGGCGGTAAAACCAAATCTACACGGGTGCCACGGGTTACATGCTTGACGGCCGTCAGAAGGTTCACCCAGTGGGCAGTAAAACTGATATACCTTCCCTGCCCGTGTTTGCTAGACCACGTGTCTGTGGTCAGATGTATCTTGGCACCGACACTGTGTGCCAGAGATACATTCACTTGCCGCTGAACATGGCCATATAGCTCTGGGATGCCCTTCTCTGAGAAATACTTCCTTCCTGGGACCTTCCATTGTGGTGTTCCAATGGCCACAAATTTGCGAAAGGCCTCCGAGTCCACCAGTTTATATGGCAGTAGTTGGCGGGCTATGAGTTCTGACAAGCCAGCCGCCAACCGTTGGGCAAGAGGGTTATCCGGCGTCATCATTTTTTTACGCTCAAACATTAGGCCCACGGAAGCCTGCCTTTTTGCAGAAAAATGTGAGCTTGGCGTGATGGAAGGTGGAGTGGAGGACAATTGTGAGGAGAGAGGAGAAGGAGAAGTAGAAGACGAGGCTGGACGGTGAGAGCCTGCAGTGTGGCTTTGTGTGTTCCGTTGCTCCCACTGGGCTCGGTGATGGCTGCTCATGTGCCTTCTTAAGGCGGTCGTCCCTAGGTGAGTATTGGGCTTACCGCGACTAACGCGTTGACTGCAAAGATTGCAGATGGCAACGCTATTGTCAGCAGCGGACACGTTAAAAAAAGCCCACACTGCGGAGCCATGTGCCGGTGTCCTGGGAGCGCCAGATGTGACCGTACATGGTCGATGACTCGCTCCTGATACATTTGCAGTCTGCTTTGTCCCTGCTGTGCAATGTAAGTCATTGCTGCTTCTCCTCCCTATCTGCTGGTCCATATCTCCCTCTGAACTCCCCTCCTCTTCCTCTCTTGTGGGCACCCACGTGACATCACTAGACACGTCATCATCAACGTCACCTTCCCCACCGCTATAAGTAGAGATCTCGGAGTAGGCAGCAACACCGGGGACCAACCTCCTCCTTGGGCTGATCTGGGTACTGGCGTCAGACTGCTGAGTAGCGCTTGTTGCTACCTCCTCTTCCTGATCCAATACCAAGAGTGGCTGCGCATCAGAAATGTCCTCTTGATATGGATCGGAAAATAATTCCAGTGACTCAAGCGGAAGGTATGTGGTGGTGGTGGTGGTGGTCGTGTTGTTGGTGGTAGTGTCTTTGGGGGTGCACATAGCAGAGAGTGAAGAAGAGGGTGCAGATCGAGAGGATGAGGAGGGTGCAGAAGAGTAAGGCTGAGCGAGCCACTCAACCAAGTCTGGTGCATCCTTTAAAGTAATTGAACGCACCTTCTGCAACTTCCCACTTTGGCTCAAGCCTGTTGCTCCTGCCCTACCCCTACCACCCCTGCGGAAGGGCCTGCCTCTTCCTCTGCATGTCATTTTTTAAATGACCCTGTGACAAAACTCTTAGTCCCTATACCGCTGAAGGACTGCTGCAGTATAGGTGAGCGGTCAGCAGTGGTGCACGTCAACCCTATCTATTGTGGACCTATAGCGGTCCTTACAGAACAGCAGACTGTACCGCACTCAAGCCTATGTACCGTAGCACCCTATACCAAGTTACCAGTCCTTATAAGAACTTTTGTGGACCAAGCAGGTTGTGTATTAGTGTTTAGCAGACTGTACGTCAGTCCCTATACCAATGAAGGACTGCTGCAGTATAGGGCAGCGGTCAGCAGTAGTGCACGGCAACCCTATGTATTGTGGACCGATAGCGGTCCTTACAGAACAGCAGACTGTACTGCACTCAGGCCTATGTACCGTAGCACCCTATACCAAGTTACCAGTCCTTATAAAAACTTTTGTGGACCAAGCAGGTTGTGTGTTAGTGATTAGCAGACTGTACGTCAGTCCCTATACCAATGAAGGACTGCTGCAGTATAGGGCAGCGGTCAGCAGTAGTGCACGGCAACCCTATGTATTGTGGACCGATAGCGGTCCTTACAGAACAGCAGACTGTACTGCACTCAGGCCTATGTACCGTAGCACCCTATACCAAGTTACCAGTCCTTATAAGAACTTTTGTGGACCAAGCAGGTTGTGTGTTAGTGATTAGCAGACTGTACGTCAGTCCCTATACCAATGAAGGACTGCTGCAGTATAGGGCAGCGGTCAGCAGTAGTGCACGTCAACCCTATGTATTGTGGACCGATAGCGGTCCTTACAGAACAGCAGACTGTACTGCACTCAGGCCTATGTACCGTAGCACCCTATACCAAGTTACCAGTCCTTATAAGAACTTTTGTGGACCAAGCAGGTTGTGTGTTAGTGATTAGCAGACTGTACGTCAGTCCCTATACCAATGAAGGACTGCTGCAGTATAGGGCAGCGGTCAGCAGTAGTGCACGTCAACCCTATGTATTGTGGACCGATAGCGGTCCTTACAGAACAGCAGACTGTACTGCACTCAGGCCTATGTACCGTAGCACCCTATACCAAGTTACCAGTCCTTATAAGAACTTTTGTGGACCAAGCAGGTTGTGTGTTAGTGTTTAGCAGACTGTGCGTCAGTCCCTATACCGCTGAAGGACTGCTGCAGTATAGGGCAGCGGTCAGCAGTAGTGCACGGCAACCCTATGTATTGTGGACCGATAGCGGTCCTTACAGAACAGCAGACTGTACTGCACTCAGGCCTATGTACCGTAGCACCCTATACCAAGTTACCAGTCCTTATAAGAACTTTTGTGGACCAAGCAGGTTGTGTGTTAGTGTTTAGCAGACTGTGCGTCAGTCCCTATACCGCTGAAGGACTGCTGCAGTATAGGGCAGCGGTCAGCAGTAGTGCACGTCAACCCTATGTATTGTGGACCGATAGCGGTCCTTACAGAACAGCAGACTGTAACGCACTCAGGCCTATGTACCGTAGCACCCTATACCAAGTTACCAGTCCTTATAAGAACTTTTGTGGACCAAGCAGGTTGTGTATTAGTGTTTAGCAGACTGTGCGTCAGTCCCTATACCGCTGAAGGACTGCTGCAGTATAGGGCAGCGGTCAGCAGTAGTGCACGGCAACCCTATCTATTGTGGACCGATAGCGGTCCTTACAGAACAGCAGACTGTACCGCACCCAAGCCTATGTACCGTAGCACCCTAGACAGACCAAGTTACCAGTCCTTATAAGAACTTTTGTGGAACAAGTGAGTTGTGAATGATTAGCAGACTGCAGCAGAAGGGCAGCAGTCAAGTATAATATTCTTTCTATATTTGGAAGAAAGAATATTATACGTGTACAAGCCTATTACCGTACCACTGATACCAGTCCTGAAAAGAACCTTTGTGGAACTAATAGTAACAGCAAGTCTTTAAAATTATCCTCACTGCCTGACACACTGCTTCCTGCCTGTCCCTATACAAATTGGCAAAAAAGAGTAGGCTGGAACGATTAGCTGGAACAGCTCTTTTGTGGACCTGATAGTAACAGCTAATGATGATGATGATGATGATGATGAAGAAAGACTAATCTGGCTGAGCTGTCCCTAAAATAGCAGCATACAGCGCTCTGTCCCTTTATCTAAACTGACAAAAGAAACTCAGGCTGCTGACCTAACACCTATACCAGTCCTGAAAAGAACTTTTGTGTACCAAATAGCTAGCGTTTTCTCTGTCCCTACTCCACACAGGATCCTTTCCCTACAGTGACAGAAGAAAGAATGTAAAATGGCCACCGGATCGGGTGTATTTATAGGTTAGGGGGAATGTCCAAGTGTCCATGAGCTGTCATGTCTCAATTGGTTGTCCTGTAACACATGATAAACGTGTCACGAAAGGTTAAAGTTCTTGTATACATTAAACACGTAAGTCCGCCGGGGCGAACGACGGAAAAAGGCGTTCGAACCCGCGGACGGCGAAAGTCGGAAATTCGCCGCGAAACGACCGCCGGGCGAACCGTTCGGCCATCACTACTTATAATACGCATTTACCCCCCAAAAAAGGTAGGGGCCAACATGAGAGGGGTAATAACTCCACTAATCGCCAATATAGAGGGCCACCAAACAGAAATGGGCCCAACAACCAGAGGACACCCAGTTATAATACTGGATCTCATAATAGGGATATTAGTTATCAACATACCACCCCAATACATACTGCAAATCGTTATGCAGCTCTCCAAGATGAGGACTTTCGAAATGTACAATATGAACAAGCATACTGGAACAGAGAGGAGGAATACATGCAGACTCCGTATAATCATGGATTTGCGGGTCCTGCTTACCCCTCGGGTTTTCACGACCCCAGGCAAAGTTACATTCGAAGTCCAAAACCAAAAGAGGGTGCAGAGGGGGGTGGCGCCTCCAATGGAGGAAAACGCAAAAGAGTTCAGTAGGTAAAGGCATTTTCAATTTGAGTCAAGTTGTCCTATCAGAGAACGAAAAACGTATCTTGGAGAAGGGACTCAAATTTGTGCCTCCCCGACAATTGAATAAATTCCACACATTTGTTGATATACACAAATATGTTCGGAAACTCAACATACAAAGACATTTTCTATCAAACCCTTCTAATGGTTCGAATAGAGACCAATCACCTGATGTTTTACACTCTGGACTTTCGAATCCATCTCTTTTTAACCCCCCCCAATGTTTCTGCACATTCTATTTATGTATTTAAGAATCTGGTCCTTCAGGACTTAGATTCATTGCCTAAAAAACGTATCCATCAAGATCCAGCTATCCAATCGGGTCTTCGGTCCCTTTGTGATAAGAAGGACCTTATTATTCGCCCTGCAGACAATGGTGGGGGAATAGTTGTCCTAGATAAAATAGATTATATTACCGAGATGAAATCCCTGTTAAGCGATCGTGCTACATATAGGGTCCTTTCCAAAGATCCTACATCAGAATACAAATCAGCTTTAGTTGAATTGGTCAATGAGGGCTTTTCTTTGAAGATTCTTAACAAGAAGGAACAGGAACATTTAGTACCGCTAGCTCCTAGGATCCCAGTTATATATTACCTTCCTAAAGTACATAAGGACCCCGTCCACCCGCCAGGTAGACCAATTGTGAGCGGGATTGACTCGGTTACTTCAAGGATTGGAAAATATATTGACTTTTATTTACAGCCTTTAGTTAGAGATATACCTTCTTATTTGAAGGATACTCGAGATACTATCAATAGGTTAGAACAAGTTGAATATCACGATGACCTTCTTCTAGTAACAGCAGATGTGTCATCTTTATATACATCTATTCCGCTAGATTTAGGTTTAGCTGCAGTGGAATCCTTTCTTTTTAGGAAATCCGCCTTGTCATTGATCCATAAGAATTATATTATGGAATTATTAAAATTCGCAACTGACCATAATTATTTTTGGTTTCAGGGCGAGTTTTATTTTCAAACCAAGGGCGTGGCTATGGGGGCGAAATATGCCCCCAGCCTAGCCAATTTATTTATGGCCCAGTGGGAGGAGGATGTCGTCTATGCCCATGAGAGACTGGAGCTGGTCCTATGGGCCAGGTATATAGATGACATCCTCCTCCTATGGAGGGGTGATAACTTGTCACTTTCCAATTTCATAGCCGAATTGAATGCTAATGATCGAGGGATCTCACTTACTTTTGAAATGAGTACTGACACCATACATTTCTTAGATTTAGAGATTTCAATTTTGAATAGACAACTGGTGTTGCGGACCCATTTTAAATCCACCGACCGTAACGGATTTATTCCGGTAGATAGCTGCCACCACCAGCAATGGTTGAAGTCTATTCCCAAAGGACAGTTTCTACGTTTGCGGCGTAATTGCTCGAATATAGAGGACTATCCGTCACAATCTACAATCTTGAGACAGAAGTTTCTAGAAAAAGGTTATAAACCAGACACCCTGGACAGGGATATTGCTGCCGTACAACAGGTGGACAGAAAATCATTGCTGGTCCCCAAACAAAAAATTAGAGAAGTTGACCATTGCAAATGGTCTTTTTTTACTTCCTTTTCTGTTCAGCATCGAGAAATTACTAAGATATTGAACAGACATTGGAAGGTTTTACGTAATGATAAAATATTGGGACCAGCTCTACCAGAACGAGCTGGAGTTATTTTTAGGGGAGCACGTTCAGTGAGGGGAGAATTGGCTCCTAATGTTATCGATCCTCCTAGGAAGCCAATTTTCTTCCCAGAGTGTAAGGGGTATTTCCCTTGTAAAAGGTGTAATGTGTGCTCACACAATGTTCTGAAGCGTAAATCGGATTCTTTTACATCAAGCACCACATCACGTGTGTATGATATGAGACATTTTGCTACCTGCACCACCAAATATGTGGTGTATTTAATCACTTGTCCGTGTAAAATGCAGTATGTCGGTCGCACCAAAAGAGAGTTTTCTGTTCGCATTAACGAACATATTGCGAAGATCAAGAAAGGATGTGACAAACATACTGTACCTCGTCATTACCTGGAACATCATCAAAAAGACCCTAAAGGGACTATGTTCCAGATAATTGATAAGTTTACCCCCCATTGGAGAGGTGAACCACGAGTTAGAGGTATATCTCGCCTTGAAACCTACTGGATACACGAGTTGAGGTGCTACTCACCCCACGGTATGAATGTTGAATGGGACATTAATTGTTTCATTGACCGGGGGTGAGTGGCACCTCAAGAGCCCCCTTTTCTTTCTTTCTATTCTTTAATTAATAAAAATATATATATATAAGTCTTTATTTTTATTTTATTTATTTTTATTTTTATATTTATTTTTATTTTCACATTTATTTTTATTTTCATTTTTATTTTTATTTATTTTATTTTCATTTTCATTCTTCTTTATTTTATATTTTAAATTTCATTTTTATTTTATTTTCATATTTATTTATTTTTATTTTATTTTATTTTTATATTCATTTCTATTTCATTTATTTTTATTCGTATTATTTATTTTTATTTATATTTATATTTTTAATTTTATTTTCATTTATTTTTATTTTATTTTATTTTATTATTTTCATATTCTTCTTTTTCTTTTGAGAGAATTCTTTTCGATATTATAGCAATAATATATTGTTGGCATGCCGATTTCAATATCAGGTTGATTCCCTCCTTTGTGGGCATATTATGGCAGCCGATCATAGGAAATGGACGTCTATTGTTTACTATGGACGTCATTTCCTTTGAAATGAAAACGAGGCTTGGGTTGTTTTAGGATATGGCGTCGCTGGCTGTATTCGCTGGCGACGTCATTTCCGCTGATGAAAACGAGGCTTAGAGCGCTTGCGGATATGGCGTCGTTGGTTGTGTTTACCTGCGACGCCATTTCCGTTATTGCGGACGCCCGCGTTGAAAGTTGAGGGCGACGTCACTTCCGCAATTGGATGTGAGGCTTGAAACGCAAACCGGAGGTTTCAGCCTCGTAAATACATCCATTTAGATTATATGGGGATAATTTCTCTGTATATGTTGGAGGAGACAAGTAGAGACAGCTGAGTGGTGCAGTCTGTAGGTGTGTGATGACGCCGGTTAATGTATATACCGGCGTCACCTTATGAGTATACTGATACACTTCCTGCTTCCGGTTTCAAGCTGGAACGCAGGAAATGCGGGAATTTTGTAACATTTTGGTCCCGAGTCAGTTTGCTGGAGAATGTCATATAAGTATCATGCGCTGGGTCATTGGGTATGTGATCTGAGTGTACTGAGATGTATTTGGAGTCCTGTTTGTTCGCGCCCTTAACATTGTGTAAACACATATGGGGTTAATTCTGGGGGGGTGTCTTTTTCCCATGAGCCTCTGGTATTTTTAATTAATTATTTAGTTTATATATTGCAGCAATGTGGGGGAGTCAGGCTATGCCCCTGTTGAAGACTTTGAGGTCGAAACGCGTAGGGCCAGCAGTTGTTTGCTCCCCACATTGCTATTGTTTTTATGTATCACGTGATTTTATAATTTTAAGTTCTGTTTATCAGAATTTTTTCAATAAACCATCATTGGTTGTATTTCACCATGCGAGGCATTTTTTATGCTTTGTTCCTTTTATGGTGAACCCTCACGAGACTTCTGGCACCAAGCTCTACAGTAGTTTATGGTACGGAAACCCTACTCACCTTCCCCATCCGGATACCGTAAGGAACCCTGAGAGGAAAATAACATCTGGTCGGTGTACTGGGGTGAGTGGCTGGAGCCCCCCCATAAGCTTGCAAGACACACTACTATACGGTGGATGTGTCCAACCCATCTGGTAAGAGTATCTACTTTCTCTAATTGCCTATAACCCATTTTCAAGAGTTTTTGAGATCTGAGAACGTGACAAGATATTTTACCTTGAATGCCATCTGAGGACTTTTAACCAAGCTCTAGATGCACCAGAGTGATTAATTTTGGGACTGTTCTTAAATATTTCATGGACTTTCCATTCACTTGTTTGTTCGTTAGTTATGCACATTTTTTTCACCTATTTAAATAGGTGCCTTTAAGCGCAGCACTAATTTATATTTGTTATGTGAACTTGGTTTGTTTGTCTGCTAGCAGCTGGGCTGTGTTTCCCACAGAAATTTTGTAGTTTCACTACTTTTCCTCACTTTTTAAATTTTGAAATAGCGCGGTGTTTTTTCCTTTTTGTTCTGTAATACATACATTGAACTTAAGGGTGATCCAACTAGGGAATATAAAGAGGAATTACGTGGACTAGTACTAAGAGGCAGTATGAGGAATATTCTAACAAAAAAAGGAAGAAAAGTATTTGGTACCTGATGTTTGTTGGGTGGCCATTATATATACGGTACTGAAAATACATAAAAACCCTATAACACCAGGGAGACCTATAATAAATGGGATTCAGTCAATAAATTCAAGACTTGGCCAATATGTTGATAACTTTATACAGCCACTAGTGCCCCAAACACGGGCATTCTTACGATACACCAAACATCTGATTCAGATATTAAATTCAATGGAGTTAGGATTGCAACAAAAGTATCTGATAGCGACAGCAGATCTATCATCGATTTACATAGTTACATAGTTACATAGTTACATAGTTAGTCAGGTTGAAAAAAGACGCAAGTCCAACCAGTTCAACCTTAAAAACAAATAAATAAAATAAAAAAATAATCGTACAATCCAAATACCCAATTTTCTGCCCACAAGGCATTGATGTACGTTTCACTAGGTGTCCATATTTGCACTTTAGTATTTTTTTAGCAGTTAATAACACACCATTCTTTTCACTAACTCTGGGTCAGGCAAAGGGGAACGAAGGTAAGGCACACATGGCTCCAGGGATGGTGGTATCTACCTGTCCAAGTCAAAAATTTGATTTGCACACGAGATCCCTTTGGGCCGGTCTTGAGAGTGCATGGCTTGTGGGACCATTGGGGTCTCATCGGGGGGGGGGGGGGGCAGTCCAACAAGGGAGGGATCCGTAAATCCAGCAATGGAGAATCCAGAAGAGCAACAGTGTCAGAAACCATGAATCAGACTGAGACAGAAATGCAGTAAAAATTACATCTTTTAATGTAATGGTAAAAATGGTACAGATCATAAATGTAGTCAAAACTTAAACCAGGGACCGGTAACCAAAGTGGGTAGTTAGACAAGCCAGTAATCAGGAAACCAGTGATCAGCATAGTTGGAGGCAGAAGAACAGGATCAGCAACCAGAAAGGATGTCAGTTAGGCAAAGTCTTTCACAGGAACACAGCAGAGAAACTGCTATGTTCACAAGCTGAAGACAGCAAAGGAATGAACCAGGCAGTTTAAATAGCCAGAAGGGGCTGACTGTAGGCAGGACTGACGAGCAGATAAGGATATCCAGATGAGCCACTGAGGAATCAATGAGTGCTGACAATTGTCCAACAGCTGAGTAGCCTGAGCACAGAAAAGGAAGCTGCTAAGAGCCCAGCCATGACAGCACCCCCTCTTCAACGACCCCTCACCCTCGGGGGTGGCACCAGGTTTGAGGGGAAAACATCCATGGAAAGCACAGAGGACAGGAGCATATACGTCTGAGGATAAGACCCAAGAGCGTTCTTCCGGAACGTACTCTCTCTAATGGTACTTGTCACATACCTGGTGGTAGAGCCTGATATGCAGAGGATGACCTCTCTTACACCTCTGACTCGAGGCCCCTGGTAGAGCAGACAGGAGGCACAGGAGTGCAGAGTGGCATAAGTGCCTGGCAAGATTGCGGACAGTGGAGCTGGGTTGGAACATCTAGCGGGGTTGTGGAAGAACACAGCTGAAGACCAGGAACAGTGGGTGGCTGGAAGCTGGAACAGACTGATACTGGAACACCACAGGCTGAGAAGCAGATGCAGCTGCAGGTGGGATGGATGCTCCCAGAGGGCTGAAAAGGAGGCAGGCTGGGTCATACACAGGCAGGCAAGTCAGTAGCTGATGCAGAGGCTGGAGCAAAGTCAGGGTACAGGCCGGGTTGGTAACAGGCTGGCAGCGGGGTAGCAGAAGGAGCAAGCCAGGGTCGGATGCAGGCAGAAAGCAGGGAACATCAGGAACAAGCCGGGTCAAACAACTGGAACAAGTATCAGGCAACGGATAGCAGGAACACGGAGGGAACACTGTAGACTAGACAGCATTGATTCTTAGTGCTGACCCAGTTTAAATAGCACATTTGGCACCATGAACTGTCACCGGCGCGCACAGGCACACACTTTGAATATGTGAGATATGAGATATCATCGAGATTAACCACCACACATTGCTGCAACATATCTCAGAGGACATCGTTGATGAATTCCTGAGAAAAGCTGCAGGAACATTGCAGAGACCAAATAGCATTACGAGGTATTCATAATGTCCACCTACTATTATTAAACTCCGTTTTCCATTTGCCGCCCTCCTAATGTCGCCCCTCTCAAATCGAACTTTGTGAAAACCGTTCCTTCCTTGAGTCTGTCAAATAATTCCATAATCAATGGAATCGGATAAGCTTTCTTAATCGTGATGCGATTGACGATACAAGGTCTCAGTTCACCACTCTTCTTTTTCACAAAGAAGAAGCCAGCACCGGCAGGATATGAGGATTTGCGGACGAACCCTCGAGAAAGTGAATCAGCAACATAGTCCTCCATGGCTTAATCCTCCGACACAGACAAAAGGTAGACTCGGCCACGAGGGGGCGTGGCACTAGGTTGAAGGTCAATTGCGCAATCATACGGCCGGTTTGGAGGCAATATACCTTCTTGAACTCTATCAAAGACATTGCTAAATTTGCGGTACTCCTCTGGCAAAGAGGAGAGTGAAGACGTGCACAGGACCTTAACCACTTTCTGAAAACATGTTTTGCTGCATTGTGGCAACCAGGAAAGAACCTCAGCATGATGCCAATCCAAAGAGGGAGTGTGCCTCTATCACCAAGAATTACCAATGACCACTGGGTAATGAGGTGAGGAAATAACTTGAAATTGGATTATCTCATGGTGAAGAGCCCCTATGGCCATAGTCAATGGAGCAGTCTCATGAGTCACATGGGAAGGTTGTAAAGGTCTCCCATCAATAGCCTCAATGGCAAGTGGAGTACGGGGACGCAACAACGCCACCTAAGGTCCTGTAGGGGACAGACCTTAGGCGTTTCCTGGGACGGGTAAGACAACACTTCAAAAAGTGACCTGCCTGGCCACAATAAAGGCACGATCTCTCCCTCCTCCTAAAGGTCCTCTCCCCTGCAGCGATATGTGTGAAGCTCAACTGTATGGGTTCTGCTTCACTGGCGGACTCAGTACCAGGAGGCATGGCAGGTGAGGGAGGCAATGGTGGGAATACAAAGCTCGGAGCCAAACATACAGGAGGCTTCCGCAAGCGCCCCTTAAAGGAAGGTCTCTCTCTGCGTCTGGAGTCAATGAGAATGGCAAACATAATTAACCTCTCCAGAGCCATATGTATGTCTCGGGCTGTTATCTCATCTTATGTTATCTAAGAAGCCATGAGAAAAAGCAGTCACAAGGGGCTCGTTGTTCCAAGCTACCTCTGCTGCCAGAGTTTTCAATTCAATGGTATAATCAGCAACAGTTCTCGTACTCTGATGGACATGAGGCTCCTGGCAGCAGAAGTGGAGTGAGCAGGAACGTCAAATACTTTTAAAACTTTTTTTTTTAAAGGAAGCCACAAACTCTGGGTAACACAGGACTATGGGTTTTTGCATCTCCCATAGAGGATTTGCCCAGGCCAAGGCTCTATCAGAAAGAAATAATGAAGCTTACTTTGTTTCTGTCTGTGGGGAATGCCTATTCGAGATGGGTGCCTGCACAGAGACTGGAGCAGCAGTATGGCCTGCAACACTGATTGTACCGGAACAGCCACAGTGGGAGGATCCAGGTGAGCAGTGCGAATCAGGAGCATCTGTAATGCTATGGCAAACTGATCCATGCGGTGGTCCTGCTCATTCAATCTGGAAAAATATTACTACTTGGTGGATTGCCTGGATCTTCAAAATTCATGGCAGTCGCCTACCATTCAGGAACAGTAAAAAAATCACACCTTTTCATGTAATGGTAAAAATGGTAAAGATCAGTAAACATTGTCAAAACATAAGCTAGGAATTGGAAGCCAATGTGGGTAGTCAGACAAGCCAGTAATCAGGAAACCAGAGATCATAGTTACATAGTGAGGTTGAAAAAATACATAAGTCCATCTAGTTAAAAAAAAAAACACAATCCCATATACACAATCCTTCACCCACAGTTGATCCCAAGGAAGGCGAAAAACCCCAGCTTAGCATGCTCCAATTTGCTACAGCATGGGAGAAAATTTCTTCCTTATCCCCTGGGAGGCAATCGGATTTTCCCTGGATCAACCTTACCTATAAAGGTTAGTACCCAGTTATATTATGGACATTTGGGAAATAATCCAGGCTTTTTTAAAGCAATCTACTGAGCTGGTCAGAACCACCTCTGGAGGGAATCTATTCCACATTTTCACAGCTCTGTGAAAGAAAGAAAAGAAATACTGTGAAGAAACCGTTCTATATTTGGAGATGAAATCTTTTTTCCTCTAGATGTAAATAGTGCCCCCTTGTCCTCTGTGATGACCTTAAAGTGAATAACTCAAACACCAAGTTCACTATATGGAGCACTTATGTATTTGTACATGTTGTTCATACCCCTTAATCTCCTCTTCTCAAGAGGGAATGGATTCAGTTCCTCTAATCTTTCCTCTCCTCCATGCCTCTTATCAGTTTAGTTGCCCTTCTCTGCACTTTCACCAGTTCCCCGATATATCCTTTTTATAAACTGGTGCCCAAAACCGAACTGCATATTCCAGATGAGGTCTTAGTAATGATTTGTACAGGGCCAAAATGACATCCCGCTCTCTGGAGTCCATACCTCTCTTAATACAAGAAATGACTTTGTCCGCTTTGGAAACTGCAGCTTGGCATTGCATTCTATTATTGAGCTTGTGATCCCCAGTTCCTTCTCCACTATGGATTTCCCCAGTTGTACTCCCCCTAATATGTATTCTTTGCCCCCAAGTGCATAACTTTACATTTATCAACATTAAACCTCATTTGCCAATTAGTTGCCCAATTAGACAGTGCATTGAGGTTGGTTTGTAAATTGGAGACATCCTATAAGGACGTTATTCCACTGCATAGCTTAGTGCCATCTGCAAAGACAGAAATGTTCATTTTAAGTCTCAGACCCTATATCATTTATAAAGATATTAAAAAGTAAGAGTCCCATCACTGAACCTTGGGATACACCACTGATAGACCATTCAGAATAATGCCGCGTACACACGAGCGGATTTTCCGTCTGAAAAATCTTGGATGGTTTTTCAGATGGAATTCCGCTCAAGCTTGGCATGCATACACACGGTCACACAAAAGTTTGCTGAACCTTCGACCATCAAGAACGTACAACACGACGACATGCTGAGAAAATGAAGTTCAATGATTCCGAGCATGTGTCGAATTGTTTTCGAGCGTAGGAATATTGCATGTCGGAATTGCTACAGACGATAGGAATTTCCGATCAATACTTTTTCTGACTGAAAAATTGAGAACCTGCTCTCAATCTTTTGCTGGCGGGAATTCGGCCAGCAAAAATCCGATGGAACAAACACACGGTCGCATTTTCCGACCAAAAGCTCTCATCGGTCTTTTGCTTGAAGAATTTCCGATCGTGTGTACGCGGCATAAAAATCATTAACCACTACTCTCTGAATTCTGTTTTTTAGCCAGTTTTCTATCCATTTACAAATTGATCTTTCCAAGCCTGTAGACTTTACCTTACACATGAGGCATGTGTGGGGAACTGTGTCAAATAGTTTTGCAAAATGCAGGTATACCACGTTCACAACTACCCCTCTGTCCAAGGTTTTACTTGCCTCCTCATGAAAAGAAATCAGGTTTGTTTGACAACGTCTGTCTTTCATGAATCCATGCTGTCTGTTGCTTAAAATATTTTTTTCCCAGCAAAAACTCGTCTATGTGGTCTTTTAATAAACTCCCCAGTACCTTCCTGACTATAGAAGTTAAACTAAAAGGTCTATAGTTACTTGGTAAAGACTTTGATCCCTTTTAAAATATGGGCACCACATTGGCATTGCGCCAATCCAGTGGTATCATTTCAGTCATTAATGAGTCCCTAAATATTAGAAACAATGGCCTTGAAATGACCAAGCTAAATTATTTTAGGATCTGTGGGTGGATGCCATCTGGTCCAGGTGCTTTATCCACCTTTATTCTTTGTAAAAATCAGCATAGTCGGAGGCAGAAGAACAGAATCAGAAACCAGAAAGGACATCAGTCGGGCAAAGTCTTTCACAGGAACCCAGCAGAGAAACTCCAGATATGTTGACCAAGGCAAAGGCACAAAAGAAATGAACAAGGCAGTTTAACTAGCCAGAAGGGGCTGGCTATAGGCGGGACTGACTAGCAGGTAATGATCACCAGACGCATCTCCCCTTGTCCTACATCTACATGTAGGACAAGTTTAATAACACTTTAAATACAGTTAACTTACATTTGTGAAGTCATAAGTAAGCATTTTTTAAATCCCAGCATGGGGGTAGTCATCAGTTCGTCAGTCTGTTCCTGCTTAATGGGCACACTGTGCTCGATACAACACCGCTGGATGGTAAGAAGCCAGCTGCAGTGGAGAATGCTCAGAACGAGGCTAGTCTATTATTCCACGCAGTGTGTGCTCCAATAGGTGGACAAGAGGTACAGTGTCACTGATGCATGCACTGTCACTGCTCACCATTCCCGTGGCCTCCTCAGATGGTGACAGGACAGTGCATGCATCCCTGATCATGGCCCACTGGCGTGGTGAAAAAAAGAAGGCTGCCCTGACCCTGTCCTGGTGCCGTAGTTGCACAGGTACTCATTGATGGCCATCTGCTGCATGTGCAGCCGCTGCAGCATGGCCAACGTTGAAGTTCCACCTGGTGGGCATGTCACAGATAAGGCGGTTCTTGGGCAGGTTCAACTCCTTTTGGAGCTCAGCCAGCCGAACACTGGATTTATATTACAGCTTTCCTGGCCTGCCTCAGACATCCTGTAAGTCCGGGTACCTGCCCAAGAACTGCTGCACCACCAAGTTAAGGACGTGAGCCACACAGAGCATATGGGTCAGTTGTCCCTGTCGGAGGGCAGAGAGGAGGTTGGTGCCATTGTCGTAAACCACCATTCTTGGCTTAAGCTGGCGTGGCATCAATCACCTCTCAGCCTGCTCCTGCAGAGCTGACAGAATATCTGCCCCAGTGTGGCTCCTGTCCACCAAGCACACCAGTGCAAGCACGGCATGGCATCTTTTTGCCTGCGTACTTGCGTAGCCCCTTGAACGTCTACGGAGAACTGCTGGTTCCAAGGACAAAGCACAGGAAGAGGCCATGTAGGAAGAAGAAGAGGGGGGGGGGTGGAGGAGAGAGGTGTGTCACAACCACTAGTAGCATTTTGGAGGCGTGGTGGAGGAACAACCTCCAACACTACTGCACCTTGTCCTGCATCCTTCCCAGTTGCCAGAAGAGTGACAAAATGCACCGTGAAAGATAGGTAACATCCCTGTCCATGCCTGCTGGACCATGAGTCAGCGGTAATATGCACCTTACCGCTGACCGCATGAACATTGCCTTCCATGTGACGGTAGAGAGCCAGAATCGCCTTCCACAAGAAAAAGTGGCGTTTGGGAACCTGCCACTGAGGAACCGCACATTGTACAAACTCACGGAAGGGGGCCGAGTCTACCAACTGAAAAGGCAGCAGTTGAAGTGCTTGCAATTTAGCCAAGCTAGCATTCAACTGCTGGACATGTGGATGGCTGGGAGTGAACTTCTTTCGACGGTCCAGCAGCTGGGGCAGGGAAATTTGCCTGCTACAATCGGATGTCCGTGTACTGCTAGCAGAGTGCCCGCAAGTACTTGACTGTGACACACCTAATTCTACACCTTCATTCCTCTCGGTGTAGGTTTGGTCATTGTAATATTAAGATGAGCATACTACCAAAATGTATGTATTTGTTCCAGACATTACCCACTGACATTCCAGCAGCTTTCTTCCACCAAATAATTTTTACTTTTCACTAAGTTCATATGGGCCCAGAAACAACCCAGGCTGTCCAGACAACTTTTGACGATGCTGAAATGCTATGGTGCTAGGTACCAGATGCACTTAAATATTATCAAGCTCCTCACCTTGGTAGAGTGGTCGATTGGTGCAGACACAGAGATTTTAAATTATGGACGGCTCTTGAGCAACAGTCTAGACTAGCCTTTCTCAACCTTTTCAACACAGAGGAACCCCTAAAATAGTTCCCTGGTCTCTGGGAACCCCTGCTAAAAATTTGATATCTACAACTCATGATACATTAGTGTGATGGTCAGTGGGAAGAATAGTCTTTACACTTGTGGTCATTGGGAAGAATTACCTCCTTACAGATAGCTAAAAAGATCAATGGTGTCTGTGGGAACTTATCTGAGATTCAGAAATTTCCCAATGCTGAAGGAACCCCTGGCAACCTCTGGAGGAACCCTGGTTGAGGATCACTGGTCTAGACCGATCCTGCTATACAGGGCAATGTGGTGTTACATGGATTTACCAGCCTCCCTTAAAGAGGAAGTAAACCCTGATGGGTTTACTTCTTCTTTGTCTCCCTGCAAAGGTAAAGCATAATGGGCTACTAGGCATTGCCTAGTAGCCCATTATGTGTCACTTACCTGACACAGGAGCCAGCGATGTCACCGCTGTCCCCTGTAGTATCATCTTCTTCAGGGTATCGCTGCTCCGGCCACTCACAGCGCTGGAGCAGCAATGACATCACTTAATCCTTAATCTAGGTTTACCTGTAGGTCAAAGTGGTTTGTAAGGGTTTATAACCACTTTAAGATATATCCTACTATAGGCCCTACTCTTAGAATAGGATTTATGGTGTAAGACTTCCAGACTCTCTTCTATACAATCACCATTGTTTCCTATATTGGGAAACTCAAGTTTCCCTCCAGGTGTAGAGACAGGCCCTTTTCGTAGCTTATTAGAGAGGGGACTTTTTCAAGCCTCCCACTTTTTGGAGGCTGACAACTGGCCCACGATCGCTATATTGATACAACCAGAGGGTCGATACAGATTGAAATTCTGGCAAGCATTGCAGCTATGTCATTATTTTCGATCATTAGGACGGCTGGAGAACTACAGATGACAGCAGACACAGTATGGAATATACTACTGCGTTTTTAGGACTGCTCTAACATGATTTTAGGGCATTCAGACAACAGCCCATAAATTCCCCTGCTGAGAAACGTTCAAAAACTTCCATGTGTGCATATACACATAGGGAAACAGAGGAAAGTTTAAGAGCTGTTGGAAAAAACGGGGCTTGCTATGGGAGGACCCGAGCAGATCAGCAGCTTCCTGTGTCCATTCAGGCCCAGCCCCGTCCCCTATCGCTCCTCAAATAAAATAAAAAATAAATCGCATTAAGCGTATATTGATTGGTTTGTGCAAAAGTTATGGCATCTACAAAATAGGGGATACATTTATTGCATTTTTATTATAATTGTTTTTTTTTTTTTTTTTTTTACTAGTGATGGCGGTGATCAGCGACTATTAGCAGAACTGCAACAATGTGGCAGATACTTTTTGGAACCATTGACATTTATACAACAATCAGTGCTATAAATAGCCACTGATTACTGTATACTGTATGTCACTGGCAGGGAAGGGGTTAATACTAGGGGCGATCAAGGGTTTACGTGTTCCCTAGGGAGGTGTTTCTAATGCCCGGTACACACGATGAGATTATCAGACAATTGATCGTCTGTGTTTGTTTTTTTTTTTTGGTTTTTTTTTTTTTGCATGCTAATCTCAGATCGAATCTGATGAGTTTACTAAAGTCACGAAAATTTGTGTACAACAGATTAAAAATTCGGAAGTGATGTAATGTATTGTAATGCCTTTTTGAACGACCGTTGTACTGATTAAACGAAAATTGTGCGATCTGGCATCGTATGAAAAAAAAATTTGTGCATGTCCGATCAAATAATATCGGAATGACCTGTTCTGATCGGCTCTCAAAGCTCTGTACTAACGATCAGATTATCATACGATCGAACTGAAATCTGTATTTTTCCATACGATTTTCTGAACGTGTGTACCGGACATAACTGTGGGGCAGTGTACTGACAGACAATAGTGAGAGAGCACCGTTCCTAATCCATAGGAACAGCAGATCTCTCATTACCTCCCTGACAGAAGGGGGGTCTGTCTATTTACATTGCCAGATCCCCGTTCTTGCTCTCTGAGGAGCGATCGCGGGTTGCCAGCTACCGCCGTACACTCGCATCGGCTCCAGTGTCGCACGCGTGCCCCCTATAGCTCTTAAAGCGGCTGACGTACACCTAGTGTTGCCACCTGTCCAGGATTCACCCGGACGGTTCGGGTTTGTAATTATGCATCCGGGTTTCAGACTGCCTGAAACCCAGACACATTATTCAGACTGGACTATGGCTTCCCAGCAGGGTTGTTGGTGTGACGGACTGGGGTTTATATGGTCACAAAACAGACACCCCAAAGCAAAGTACATATTCATTTTTTTTTATATTTCTAAACATCGCCCTTCTATTCTATTAATAACCAGTAGATGGCAGAAAAGGTACACAAACAGAGTCTATATAAGGCCACACACCATGTGACTGGAAATTAAACTACTTCCAGCCATAAAGTCAGTGGTCATATCTCATGCTGTTTGTGTGATTCTTTGCAGTCCACGCCAAGCTGATCACCTTATCTCATCGCGTCTACAATCATCGGCTCTCTTAATTCACATTTTGAGGCCGGTAACATTTTGGGGGCTCGTGTGCCGGGATTCGTTGTGTTACCAGTGAGAAGGAAGTGCGAGACAAGCGTGAGCCTGCTACAGAGCTACAAGGAGAGTCGTGAGAGTCGCCTGCCTCGTGAGTGCAAGTCTTCAGATTGCAACAGAGATGGCGTCTCCTCGTCGTGCGCTGATGTGGGATATCCAGAAACAAATTCATCTGCTTAATGAAGAACAGCTGCATAGCCTCGCTATTACGCTGGAAGATGAAAGAGACGTGGACGTTCCATCAGTGACTGGTACCAACGAAATGGAACTTGTTGAATTTATTAAAGGCTACTTGAGAAGTGATCAGCTGGAAAAGTTGGAAGATCAAGGTATGTCTTACCTACTCATTATCCAAGACAAGATCAATGAACTAAAACTTAACAAGGAAAGTACACCAACTGTGGACATTGCAACCGCTGCAAAAAAAATAAGTAGTGGGACTGCAAGGACTGAACAGGTATTGGAGGTGGTGAGATTAACTGATGTTGTTGCTTTATTGCCACGTAGAGAATTTAAAATGCATGGTGGTGTAATTTCAGATCATGGTTCGGACATGAGTTACAGTAGCGTGTGCAGACAAATTGACGAGGGTCTAACAGAAAAATTCCCTGAATCTGAAATTATACGCACAGTGTTGAGAATAATCAAACCTGGTAATTTTAAAGATATGTTGACTGACAAAGATGATCTTACTGTTGCTGAATTGAAAAGGTTTTTGAAGTCACATATGAGAGAACGAAGTGGTAATGAGTTATTTCAGGACCTTAGCAATGCTGCCCAGCAAGAAAGAGAAACAGCACAACAATTTGTTTACAGGCTAGTGGGGTTAAAACAAAAAGTTCTGTCTACATCACAACATGATAGGCAAGAGTTTAACTATGACAAAAAACTGGTGCAAGGCATATTCCTTCATACACTGTATCAGGGACTAAATGAGAAAAATTCTAATGTTAGACGAGATATCAAGCCTTATGTGTCTGATTTGACAGTAACGGATGACTTTATCATAGAGCAAGTCACCAGATCAGTTGATGAGGAAACAGAAAGGCAGAGACGCTTAAACAGTGCTCCTAAACATAAACCTCTTACAGTTCATTCATCACAGACACCAGGGAATAGTGAAAAAGACACCTTGCAAAAGAGAGTTGAGGGAGATGTTAGAGCAAATCACACTGCATTAATGGAACTAACAACACAGGTCTCTGTTCTCACAAAGAACCTGGAAAAGATGATGAAGCTAACTCCTCTTGTTGGAAACCAAATGACTAAGCCACTAACCAATGTTCAAGTTCCAGATACAACTCACTGCAAGCCCAGGTGTGATGATTGCATTAAACGAGAGAGTCAGAACTGCTACCATTGTTTCTACTGTGGTTGGACAGGACACAGAGCGGTTGATTGCTTGAAGAAAAGAAGGCAGTTGGGAAACGACAGACGGTCACTGGAAAAGGGACAACCAGTGACCACCTCAAATGATCTGTCCCATGCTAAGGTAAACAGGGTATTCACCCACCGGTCAACTAGAACACTCCCAAAAGAGAATGGATTCTCCAAACAACACGTAGCACAATTAATTGGAGGAAAATGCCTACTGTCATGTCAGATGAATGGTGTTCCGGTTGACATGTTGATGGATACAGGAGCTCAGGTCAGCATTGTCGGGAAGGCATGGTTAGAAAAGTTTCTACCCAGCGTCTCCATTAGGCACATACAAGATTTACTTTGTGATGACAACTTATCCATTACAGCTGCAAATGGTTCTATCATTCCATTCATCGGGTGGATTGAAGTCTGCCTGGAATTCGAAAGTAGTGGACATGGAAACTCAACCATTTATGTGCCAATGCTGGTGAGTGACTGCTGTAATGACAATCCAATTCTTGGGTTTAATGTTATCGAAGAATTGATCAGAGAAAACTGTGACCGACCAAACAGCACCCAAAACCTGACTATCTTGCTGAGTGAAGCTATGAAAGTAAGACAGAGTGTAGCGAATAACATTGTCAATGCTGTCAGTCAAGCAACTGACCCAGGAGAAATATTCGATAGTCGTATGGTCAAAGTGGGGAAGAAGGGACTCCAGATTAAAGGAGGCGAGCTCTGTGAAGTCAAATGTAGAATTAGAGCGTGGCCAAAAGGAGGAATCATGCCATTTGAACCACTTCCCGAATATCCAGTCGAGGAAGGACTTGAACTATTTCCTTCAGTGGTAGATGTGCCAAATGGGTTCTCTAAACTGGTGAAGATACCTATACTGAACCGTGCTCAACATGACATCTACCTTCCACCCAGAACAGTATTGGGTACCATTTCTCCAGCAGCTGAGATTCTGCCATTGTCTCCAAACAAAGACGATGGAAAGGGAATTGACCAGAAGAAAAGGGTGTTTCATGTAAACCAGTTGAATCAAGTGGACACTGGAAATCAGCTACCCACTAACAAATCTGTTAAGTGGCACCCACCTGTCAATTTGGAAGGTCTCTCAGAAGAAGAACAGGAGATAGCGAGACAAATGTTATATGATGAATCAGATGTCTTTGCTCGAGATGAGGGAGACATAGGATGCATCCCTAACCTGAAACTGAGGATAAATCTGAAAGATGAAACTCCTGTCCAGAAACGCTACAATTCGATACCGAAACCCCTATACAAAGAAGTGAAAGAATATATCCAAAACCTTCTTGACCGAGGTTGGGTAACAAAATCTTCTTCCGCATACTCATCACCAGTTGTTTGTGTTCGAAAGAAGGACAGTAGCCTACGACTATGTGTTGACTTTAGGGAGTTAAACCGAAAGACTATCCCAGATAGACATCCACTACCCAGAATACAAGATCTGTTGGATAGCTTAGGAGGATTTACGTGGTTCTCAATCCTGGACCAGGGTAGTGCGTATCATCAAGGCTTTGTGCATGAAGATTCCAGACATCTGACGGCTTTCAGCACCCCCTGGGGACTCCTGGAGTGGAACCGTATTCCATTTGGATTAACGAATGCCCCAGCAGCTTTTCAGAGATGCATGAAGAATGTATTAGAGGGCATCAGAGACAAATGTTGTTCTCCATACTTGGATGACGTACTTTGCTACTCCAAAACTTTTCAGGAGCATGTCAATGATATTAGGCAAGTGCTTAGTCGAATGCGTGAGCATGGTATCAAACTTAGACCGAAGAAGTGTGAACTCTTTAAACGACAGATTCGATACCTTGGACGAATGGTGTCAGAAGAAGGCATAAAAATTGACCCAAAAGATCTTGAAGCGGTATTACATTTGAAAAGGAAAGAACCCAAAACAGTGGGAGGGGTCAGATCTTTGTTAGGATTCCTGAGCTACTACAGGTCCTTCATTCAAGATTTCTCTCGACTTGCTAAACCACTGTATGAACTTTTGCAGAACACTGAGAAAGAATCTGCTACATCCATCCCCAAAAACAATAGGATGGAATCTATGAAGAAAAACGGGAACAAAGCACAAGTGCCATCTAAAACACTGATTCAATGGACACCCAAACATCAAGTTGTAGTATCCAGACTGGTGGACATGCTAACCAATCCACCAATTCTAGCATACCCTGATTTTGATTTACCCTTCGTCTTACACACTGATGCTTCCAATGAAGGCCTAGGTGCTGTACTATACCAACGACAAGGAGAAAAACTTTGTGTTATTGGGTTTGGCTCCAGAACATTGACACCAGCAGAGCGCAATTACCATCTTCACTCTGGTAAACTTGAGTTTTTAGCTCTCAAGTGGGCAGTCTGTGACAAATTCAGAGATTACTTGTACTACGCTCCAACATTCACCGTTTACACAGACAACAACCCATTGACATATGTATTGAGTACTGCCAGACTGAATGCTGTGGGTCATCGCTGGGTTGGCGAGTTGGCTGATTTCCACTTCGATATCAAGTACAGGCCAGGTAAACAGAATGCAGACGCAGATACACTGTCACGATTTCCGGTGGAACTCACAAAGAATCTGAGTGAGTACACAGAGCTTGTACCATCTGAGGTTGTGTCAGCTATGTGGCAAGGGAGCAAAGCTGTTGACGAAGAAGAGGCATTATGGGTGGCTTCATTGACTCTTCACTCAGAAAGTGATGTGGCCGAAGAATTGCTGAAAGGACAGACAATCTGCCCAATGACTCAGGAGAATATCAGAGCATTACAACAAGACAATACCAACATTAGAAAAGTGGTCTGGCTTAAGGAGAACGACTGGATTCCAAACCACAAAGAAAAGGAGAGTATGACCAGCAAAACAAGACGTTTGATACATGAATGGAATAAACTCAGAGTCGATGAAGGAATCCTCTACCGACACTCTGGAACCCGAAAACAGCTAGTTCTACCAGAAAAGTTAAAACCATTGGTCTTAAGAAATCTTCATGATGACATGGGTCACATTGGTACTGACAAGGTAACCCACCTAGCACGTGAACGATTTTACTGGCCATTTATGCAAAAAGACATTGATGAATATGTGCTGAAGAAGTGCAGCTGCATCAAACAAAAGCGTCCAAATATCACCGAAAGAGCACCTATGGGTTCGATTACTACCAGTTCACCTTTGGAGTTAGTATCCATTGATTATCTTCACTTGGAGAAAAGCAAAGGAGGATATGAGTATATACTTGTAATAGTTGACCATTTCACACGCTTTGCACAAGCGTATCCAACTAAGAACAAATCTGGAAAAACGGTGGCAGAAAAGATCTTTCAAGATTTCATACCACGTTTTGGCTATCCAGAGAAACTCCACCATGACCAAGGAAGAGAATTTGAAAACAACTTATTTCAGACATTGCAACGATTGGCAGGGATTTCTCATTCAAGAACTACTCCATACCATCCACAGGGTAACCCAGTGGAGAGACTGAACCGTACTTTGTTACAGATGCTTCGCACCTTAGAGGAAGAGAAAAAGTCAGATTGGAAAGAACATCTTCCACATATGGTTCATGCATACAATTGCACCAGGCATGAAGCCACAGGATACTCGCCATTCTTTCTATTGTATGGAAGATCTCCTCGTTTGCCAATTGACCTAATGCTCAACCTAAATTTGGAAAAGGAATCAGAAAGTCAACCAACATTTACTCAGAAATGGGCATCTAGAATGCAAGAAGCTTACAAAATCGCATCCGAGAATAGCAAAAAATCATCTGCTAAAGGGAAGAAGTACTATGACAAAAAGATAAAAGGAGCACCTCTTCAACCGGGTGATCGGGTCTTAGTACGAAATCTCTCTGAAAGAGGAGGACCTGGTAAACTTCGTTCATACTGGGAAGAATCAGTACACAAAGTGGTAGAAAGAATCAAAGATGGGCCTGTGTACAAAATTCAGCCTGAAAGTGGTAAAAGGACTATTCGAGTACTGCACAGAAATCTTTTACTACCAGTAAATGACCTACCAATTGAAGGACACATTCCAAGAGTACCGATGAAACAAAGACAATCAAGTAACAGAAAGGATACCAGAATGGATGTGGACCAGGAGGAGGAATGTTCAGATGAAGAAAGATGGTATTATCCTTATATACCAGAGACTACAGAAAGTCATGATTGTGTTGTGTCTCAACCAAACTCTCAAAACGTACAGAAAATCCCATTAAGAGTTTCTGCTGAGGAGTTCTATCCTACAACTACCACACCCAATCTTGAACAAGAACAAAATGATGGAACAGTAGTTGGCGACCAAATCTGGGCTACAGACATGGTGGGACTAGACACTGCAGAATTACCCTCATTAAGTCAAGACTTACCTGTGAACCAAGATATGCAAATGAAGAATGATGTTGATGGAGAAGACTCAACTCCTGTCAGAAGATCTACCAGACAAGTTAAGCCTAAAGAGATCTTTACATATGACACACTAGGTCAGCCAAGATACAGACCAAGTCAGGTTCACACCATACAAACTCATACAATGCTAGCTACTCCCATGACATGCCAGGTAGTTAACGTAGCTCCTTGGTGGCAACAAGTACCTATTTGGGTTACTTAAATCACTAAATAGTGTTCAGATACCAATTGAGTTTAATGTCGGGAGCCATTAACTGAAGGAGGGGAGAGTGTGACGGACTGGGGTTTATATGGTCACAAAACAGACACCCCAAAGCAAAGTACATATTCATTTTTTTTTATATTTCTAAACATCGCCCTTCTATTCTATTAATAACCAGTAGATGGCAGAAAAGGTACACAAACAGAGTCTATATAAGGCCACACACCATGTGACTGGAAATTAAACTACTTCCAGCCATAAAGTCAGTGGTCATATCTCATGCTGTTTGTGTGATTCTTTGCAGTCCACGCCAAGCTGATCACCTTATCTCATCGCGTCTACAATCATCGGCTCTCTTAATTCACATTTTGAGGCCGGTAACATTGGCTGCAGTTGGCTAAGCTGAGAGTGTCTGTTACAGTCTTTTTTAGACTGCCCAAAGCCAGCACAAACAAAACTAACAATTCTCCCACCCTGATAGGAGATAAGAGAGGGGTCAATCTGCACCTCTTCCTCCTACTCCTACCCCTCTGTGTCTGCCCACCCTCCAATCCCCAGCACTATGCCTCAGAAAAGGAAAGTGGGAGCTGGAAATTGGAAGTCTAGTAGCCTCAGATACATCTGAATGAGTGGTGCTGACTGCCAAGGGGTGAGTGAGCTCACCATCCATCCTTGTCTGTGACTGAAGTCTCCCTCCTTCCCTCTCCTGCCTCTGAGTGCGTACACCAAGGTAAATCAGGGTTCTCAGAGCACCCCTTACATCAGAGTTCACCAGAGGCCACAGTGTTCACGCTTACAACAGAGTCCACTCCTTACATCAGGGTGCTCAGTGTTCCCCCATAAATCAGGGTTTTCAGAACATTCCTTAGAGTCTGGGAAAAAATACTGCGCTAAAGAAATCTCTCAAAAATCAGTCTAAATATCTAAAGGCTGCGATTGATACGATGTGATACACATCTATAAAGCATATAAGTCAGGAATTTCAACCGCGCTCGCAATTACAAAAATCTAAAAAAGTATATATAAAACCTATAACAGAATAATATGTGTACACTATAACTAGTCAAAAATTATAATGCAAAAACCCAACTAAGTGAATAATAAAAATATACTCTATAATTCATACAATAATCAAGTGTACAAAAAAAAATATATATATATATATATATATATATATATATATATATATATATATATATATATATATATAAATATATAAATATAAAAATTATATATAAGAAACAGTTCTTCATCAAGATGTAATCGTGGGCATAGCAGTCCAATGATCATAAGTGTTTCTTCTCAAGAAATCCTATGGGGGTGCAAGAGAGAGAATTTCCTTCACCAACACCGTGCTGATAAATGGTAAAAATGCGCGCTTACCAAATCCCAGAGTCAGAAAGGCATTTGATATCAGAAATCTTAGGGGTCATCACACAGGGACATCAACTCCTTTTCACGTGGTTGGACCATTCATAAAAGGCAAGCAAAGACTCCCATAGCGTAAAACCATAAACCAAAATCACAAACATAAAGGTCAAATCAGCGTTAAGAAAAGCCGGCCGGCAAAGCGGACGCCCAAATGTCACGTGATTTGCGTCAAGCACGTCAAGACCACCCTACGTACGTTTCGCCATATGTGGCGTCGTCTGGGGCATGGGCGACGCTCTGACGCATCACGTTTTATATACACAAACTAGAACCAAGCCTCGTTCTGAGCTGAGGGGAGGAAACCGGAAATGATGGAAAACGGGAAGTACATCACACCAACATGGCCGCCACGTGACACCACAGGCTCCATATTGGGTGAGAGCAAAAATTAACTGATACAAAAAAAAAAAAAAAATGTTAATGATATTGTTTTTGTGGCCATTACGATATTTTAGCATTTTTTAATCATTTTCATATTTACTTTTATTTTTACGGTTGCCCTTAGACAATGTGGGGCTTTTGGTGTTTCGTGGCCGCCATGTTGATGTGGTGCACTTCCGGGTCTGTGTGACCTTTGACGTGCGGCTGTGAAGTCGGTCTGGTTTACTACCAGGTTGATATGATGCACTTCCCAATTCTCTCTCTTGCACCCGCATAGGATTTCTTGAGAAGAAACACTTATGATCATTGGACTGCTATGCCCACGATTACATCTTGATGAAGAACTGTTTCTTATATATAATTTTTGAACACTCTATTCATAATATCTCTGATTGTTCACAAAAATTCTGTGCACTTTACCACTGTATGCTCATTACTACGTCTTTATGAGGAACTGTTGCTTATATATAATTTTTGAGCACTTTATATATATATATATATTTTTTTTGTACACTTGATTATTGTATGAATTATAGAGTATATTTTTATTATTCACTTAGTTGGGTTTTTGCATTATAATTTTTGACTAGTTATAGTGTACACATATTATTCTGTTATAGGTTTTAGATATACTTTTTTAGATTTTTGTAATTGCGAGCGCGGTTGAAATTCCTGACTTACATTCCTTAGAGTCCCCAGAGTTCTCCCTTACATCAGAGTCTGCAGAGCCCCCCCTTACAGTGAAAGGGAACTCTGCGAGTTCAGATGTTAAAGGGAAACCCTGTGTATTCAGATATAAAAGGGGAACTCTTGTTATTAATGCCATATGATTAGAAATGTTATTTAATAGTATAAACTATACATATATCTATTTTGCTATTAAAAAAAAAAATTGCTGTGCGCCGCTAAAGTGTTCGGGTTTGATTTGAAGAAAAGTTGGCAACCCTATGTACAACCAGGGCTTTTTTTCAGCGGGAATGCAGTTCCAGCACCTTCACCACTGGCAGCAAGTGGTGCTGGGGTGTGCTACAGGGTCTAGTGATAGTCACTGCTAGGGGATCCATTCTAGCTGGAGGGTATCTATTTTTGCATGGGGGTCTTTTGTTTCTGAGGAAGTCTATTGTTGCTGGTGGAAGACCTACTGTTGCTGGGAGAGATCTACTGTTGAGGGAGGGGTCTATTTTTGCTGGCTGCCGGAGAATCTATTGATGTTGGCTGTGGGGAGATCTGCTGTTGCTGCTGGGAGTCTATTGTTGCTGGGGGGGATTTTTTGTGGTGGGGTGGTCTATTGTTGCTGGCGGGGGCTTTATTTTACTGCTTTTCTTGTTATAATTATCAAATTCCTTACGGATTACTTGGCACCACAAATTGATACTTGCTTCTGTGTTGTCTAAAAGGGCAGTACTGGGAGGTGGGTAGGGGATGGAACCAAGGAATGGTGCTTGGTGGTGGGTAGGGTGGAGAAAAGGGGTGTCTCAGAAAAGGGGAATTCCTGCACCTATGAGAAAAAAAGCCCTGCGTACACCTACGGCGGTTAGCGCAGCTGTGCCAACCTGCCGCAGTATAATGACGGTGGCTGGTCGACAAGAAGTTAAAGGGGTTGTAAAGGTAAATATTTTTTCACCTTAATGCATTCTATGCATTAAGGTGAAAAAACATCTGACAGTGCCAGCCCCCCAGTTTTACCTACCTGACCCCACGAAAGTCCCGCGCTCGCCTCCGACATCCTCTTCGCTGCTCAGCCTGGCCGTTGATTGCCTAGAGTGGATGGATTAAAGCAGCGCAGCCATTGCTGTCAATCACATCCAAAGGGGCGGGGCTAAGTGATACAGTGAGCGCCTATAGTCGCCGGCTGTATCATGGGAGCGCACCCACAAGCACTTCCCACCATGCGAGGGAGCTCGCATGAACGTGAGAAGTACTTGCGGGGGGAGCCAAGAGAGCCGCCGAAGGACCCCAGAAGACCAGGTTCGGGGCCACTCTGTGCAAAACGAGCTGCATGGTGGGAGGTAAGTATAACATGTTTTTTTTTTTTTTTTTTTATTAAATAATTCCCTTTACAATCCCTTTAATCTGCCCCCCCCCCCCCCCCCCCCAAAAAAAGCATAAAAAAAATGCAAAACGTGTCAAAAACGTGTGTCTAAAAACGCAGAAAGCACAGCTAAAACGCTCAAAAGCAAAATGCATAGGTGTGAATCGAGCCTAAAAACGCATTGATGTGCATCTAGCCTAAAACAAAGCTAGACGGAAGAAGAAATAAAAAGAAGAAAAAAAAAAAACCTAGGCGTATAAACAGTTGTATACCAACACAAGACAATGTGTTTTCGCTTCTGCCCTGAGAAAACCCCCACCAGGAAGAAGCAGCAGGCTTGTTGTGCTGACAGCGAGAATGAAATGAGTTGCTTAATGCAGAGCACACTTCCTAAAGTGTGACACTGGAGATCAGCAGGCTGAGCCCCTCCTTCCCACTCACACTGAGTATGCGCTGCCTGTCACTGGGGTGTGTGGAGCAGACTGAGGCCGCAGGACACAGGCAGGTATGACATTGCTTTGTATTAAAGGGGGAAGGCAGGCAGTGATCAGCATGGAGGGATCACTTGATCCAGCAACCATTGATCTGATTGTTGTGTTGTGATCTCAGCCCAGCACTCAGATTATCACAAGGAAGCTGTCACCTGATCACACAAGAAGGGATCACATCTACACACTGGGGACATTCTGATTTATGTAATCGCAGGCGATCCATTGTAATCTATTGGTTCTGGATCTATAGAGGGTCTATTAGACCACATGACCATCCATTGTTAACTCTTCTAAAGCTGCACATTCCATTGATGTGGCGGAGAGGGAGTCTCCCTGTTGTTGCTCGGGAAATCCAGACTGAACTCTGATCATGTGATGGCAGGAGGAGGCAATGTGAGTGTTTTCCTGTTCACACACTTCTGGTGACACGCCGGCCTGCTGGGACTTCTGGTTCCACCGCAGAGGGTCGGTGATATGGCAAAAAATCTGTATGAAAGATCCCAGCGTTGTTTACCAATGGCGTGTTTCATAAATTCATGTAATCGCTGGCGAGGCCATTGCTGCTGTTTGCATTATGGGTGGACAGTAAGGATGAGGTCAGGCGTGTCCGCATGGTCCACGTGCAGAGCCCACCAGGAAGTTGGCGCAGTGCTGCGCTAATCACAGGCAGTGAGACATTGCCCCGATGTGTAGCTGCAGAGATCAGCAATGTCTCACTGCCTGTGATTAGCGCAGCGCTGCGCCAACTTCCTGGCGGGCTCTGCACATGAAGCATGCGGACACGCCTGAGCTCATCCTTAGTGGACAGGTGAACCTGGAGTTCAGAGCCAGTGTGTCCATTCTAGGAGTCAGATATTTGTTAGGAGCCTGCAACATTGAAAACTAAAGAAAAACGCCAACGTTAGGGACCACCTGTCATTTTAAAGGTTTAGTTCGGCTTTAGCGCCCAATCACAGCGGTTGCGACTTGTTATGTGATTTGACAGCTTTAAATCACATGACAAGTGGCACCCCATTGCCGACAATAGAAGGTTCCTGCACTACAATTTACTGATTTTCATTGTGACTTCCATAGACTTGTAGCATTTCAAAGCCACACCAGTGTGACCCAGGGCTTACAGAAAGAATGTAAACCGCACGCCGGACACCTTCACCATCCCCTGTACTTACCTCCGGGGTTGCTGAGCTGTCAGCACCCCCGCAGTCGATTTGGCAATTTAAAACCCTCCGCTCTTCTCCGTGCAGCATTTCCAGGATGGACCAGACCAACTCTTTTTTGTTTCATAAAGCAGATCAACTCTGATTGGTCAGCACCATCACATGAATCGATCTGATCGGTCTCTAAAGTGGTGCATGAAGAAAAGTGGGGATTGCTGCAGGTGTGCTGATAGTTCAGCACCCCCAGAGGTAAGTACAGTGGGGACCAGGGGAGTTGGAAGGTTGTCCGGTGTTAGTTCCCCTTTAAATTTTTTCTGGAAAGGTGAACTAACTCTTTAGGGTCAGTTCACACCAGAATGCAGTGCTTGAAACCCATGTACAACGCACGCTTCCGCACTGCGTTCAAAACGCAATGCATTTGGATTCTGCAGCGGGTGCTAACTTAAAGGGGTTTGTGTTTTTTCACCTTAATGCATCCTATGCATTAAGGTGAAAAAACACCTGTCAGTGACTGGCCCCCCGTTTACTTACCTGAACCCTCAAACTTGTCCCACAGGAACGTGCCGTCTCTCTGCTAGGGCGCTCTCGGCTGTTGATTGGATAGATTGATAGCAGCGCAGCCATTGGCTCCCGTTGCTGCCAATCAAATCCAATGACATGGCTCCTGGGGGGGCTGGACTCGGGAGCGTGCCCGCAAGGTAACCCCCCAGCGGGAGGTTATCTGATGCGGAGAGGAGCCGAGAGACCCCAGAAGACCAGGTTTGGGGCCACTCTGTGCAAAACGAGCCGCACAGTGGAGGTACGTACATATGAAATGTTTGTTATTTAAAAAAATAAATAAATTAACCTTTAATGTCACTTTAAATATACCCCAAATACATTATAAACAGAGTGTTTGCCAGCACCGGATCGCATGGTACAGTACAGTAGTACCATGCGCTCCGTTTGCTGTGCGTTTTCTAAAGTAGTGCATGCACTACTGTACATTTGGTGCGGTCCGGTGCAATTTCTGCCCATTCAAATGAATAGGCAGAAATTGCACTGCACCCAGATTGCATGTGAATTGCACACTTGCCTGCATCCAGTTTGCATATATGTGAACCCAGCTTAAAGGCCTGTCCACATGTAGTGTGGTGATCTGTGCTTCTCTGCAATGGACCTCCGCCGGTCACAGCCGAGGCTGGGAGGTACGGTGAGCTGCACTAAAATGCAGACATGACGCATTTTACCATAGCACTAGAATGCATGTCACTGCACTGTTGTGCAGACAGATGAAATAAAAATGTAAGCAATGTATGCGCTGAAACATGTATCACTCTGCAGTAGGGATAAGCTCAGGCGTGTTCGTACACTCCACGTACAGAGCCCGCCAGGAAGTCGGCTCAGCGCTGTGCTAATCACAGGCAGTGAGACATTTTCCCGATGCGCGGCTGCAGAGATCGGGCAATGTCTCACTGCCTGTGATTAGCGTAGCTCTCTGCCGACTTCCTGGAGGGCTGTGCACGTGGAGTGTGCAAACACGCCTGAGCTCATCCCTACTCTGCAGCATTGCTGCCCCTGAACTGACAGCAACCCGTACGCTAAGTGTGGTTATTTTAGCTTGCAGTACTGTGTGAATGATCCCTCTGCATTCACACTTTGAGGCTGGGTTCACACTGCTTCACAGAGCGGCTCACAGCCAGGGTCCAGTATGTCCCTGTTCACCATTTCAGATCTGATTTCAATCCACATTTTTTTTGTTGAATTTGGACCTGAAACAGATCAGAAGACGCATGGGACCTCTGTGCAATTCGCTCCGTAGATATGTTAAGCGGCTGCACAGAGCCAGTCACAATCTCCTGTCATGCGAATTGGATACGGAGAAAATCTGCATCTAATTCGCAATAAATAGTGTGAAGCGAGCCTTAAGAACCAAAAGCATTTTAATGCTTGACACTGAATTTCGATTATAGTTAATGAGCCCATTCACACCTGAGTGTGGTATCGCTTGATACTCGAGGTACAAAAAGTATACAAGCTTCTTTTGGGCAGAATCGGTTATTTTAGCTGCCATAGGCTTTGATGGGAGCATGGTTTCCTGCATAGTAACTAGCTAAAAATAACATAAAAAACACAGAAGCCTGAAACATATGTGCAAACGTTCCTAAAAATGGCCAAAGACTCTCAACTCAAGTGTGACTGGGGGCTTAAAGAGGAAGTAAACCCTGGTGGGTTTTACTTCCTCTTTATTTCCCTGCAAAGGTAAAGTATAATGGGCTACTATGCATCGCACAGTAGCCCATTATTAAGGATGATTTCCGGTGTGTTTACACGCTGCACCTGCAGAGCCCGCCAGGAAGTTGGGACGGCGCTGCGCTAATCACAGGCAGTGAGACATTTCCCGATCTCTGCAGCCGCACACCGGGAAAATGTCTCACTGCCTGTGATTAGCGCAGAGCCGTGCCAACTTCCTGGCGGGCTCTGCACGTGGAGTGTGCAAACACGCCTGAGCTCATCCTTACCCATTATGTGTCACTTGCCTGAACCTGATGCCCGCAATGTCACTGCTGAACCCACTAGCAGTGAATGTTCATCTTCACCCCTCTCCCTTCCAGGGCTGCGAACTCCGGCTCTGTGACTGGCCGGAGTCACGTGACATCACAGGAACCACCAGTCACAGCATGACCCCTATTAGAACGATGTGCCCTTTCTAAAGTGCGCATGTGCTGTAGACATCGGTGACCACCTTTTTTGTAAATATCTCCTAAACCATGATACCTAGAGGTAAGCCTTAATATAGGCTTACCTGTAGGTAAAAGTGCTTGTACAGGGTGTACAACCACTTTAATGCCCTGTACACACAGTTGGAAAAGGTCCGATCGGATTATGTTGTTGGGAAATCTGATCGTATGCGGGCTCTATTGGACTTTTTCTGTCAGATTTTCCAGTGCCCAATGTTTGAGAGCAGGATCTAAAATTTTCCGACAACAAAATCCAATTGTAGACAATTCCGACGGACAAAGTGCCACGCATGCCCATAATAAACTAAGAGACGAAAGATATTGACTACTGGCCCGTTTATAGTCCCGACGTACGTGTTTGACATCACGTCGTTCAGAACAATCGGATTTTCCGACAACTTTGTGCGATCGTGTGTATGCAACACAAGTAGCGACCGTGTGTGCAGGGCATTAGAAGCATTGACTTGTGAATGGGATTAGCCCAGCCCTGCATCATGGATGTCAATATTGGGCCTCATGGGTGGTTTGTAAGGTTGCCACCTCATCCCTTTAAACCCGAACACATATTCATTACACAGGTTCTGAAGCTAATTTAATGCAGATAAGGCATTAAGTGCATTTAATTACCACCTTAATCAGCCACAGAACCTGTGTAATGAATATGTGTTCGGGTTTAAATGGATGAGGTGGCAACCCTGGCAGTTTGGCTTGCATCAAATCCTGGAGTTTTTGGGTGTCCAGGAGGCACAGGTGTAGCCTCCCACCCTGCTGGCAGTAGTCTGTCCAAGTCTATGACAAGCAAATGGACACAGCTGGACAATGAATGAGCAGTACTTGGGCCTCATTCATACCTGGGCTTAGCAGGAACTCATGCAACAATGAGAGTTTCTGCAAACGTGCGAAATGCATGCCAAAGCATGCATTTGCTGTGCTATTATTTCATAATGGTGACCTAAAAGTGCAAAAAACTCTCAAAAATGCTTAATGCAAAATGTTCTTTTCTTACGTGTAAGGGCCAGTTCACACTGCTGCTGCGGGTTCCTGCATCGCATGTCTCCAGGTGGCAGTTCACACTGCCCAATGCGAACTGCTGGGAGTGTCAGGTAAAATTTAATGACACCCCCAAATCATTTTGCATATAGCGATATGCAAACTCTGACAGGAATCGGATGGCATGGGTGTGAGCACCCATGCCATCTGATTCTGCTGCAGACAAAAAAAAGGGGGGCCTGTGCGAGTTTGATGCAAATTCAGCCATACGATCTTTATGGCTGAAATCGCATTGCACAGAGATTGAATGTGATTTTCACTGCAGTGCGGTGCGAATCACATCCGATCTCTGACATCGCACCAGTGTGAACCGGCCCTTAAATTTGATACATGAGTTTCTTTAGCACATTTTTGGAGCACCATTCTAATAGATAGTGCAGCTCCAAAAATGTGCTATAAAAACATGCAAATAAACGCAACGCAGTACTAGTAGTATCGCTCAAGTGTGAAGGGCTTTTAAGGTCCTAAACACAGGAATTCTGCACTCATGGCTAAGGATGAGCTCCGGCGTGTTCGCATGCTCCATGTGCACAGCCCGCCGGGAAGTTTGCACGGTGCTGCGCTAATCACAGGGAGTGAGACATTGCCCCGATGCGTGGCTGCAGAGATCGGGCAATGTATCACTGCCTGTGATTAGCGCAGCGCTGCTCCGACTTCCTGACTGGCTCTGCACGCAGAGCATGCGAACACGCCTGGGCTCATCCTTACTCATGGCATATGTCCCTGAATGCATGCAGCCTAAAACACAGGTTGTGCTCAGTATACTGTGCAGCCTCCTTGTTTGATGCCTTAGATTTTGACTTTTTTTTCGGTTGATTAGGGAGAGGTTGGATTCACATTGTTGCACTTCGTTAGCCTGCATGTGTTATGTTGAACATTAACCACTTGCCGACCGCCTCACGCCGATGTACGTCATCAGAATGGCACGGGCAGGCATAAGCACATATATGTACGTCCTTTGCCTCCCGCGGGTCGGGGGCCCGATCGGGCCCCCGCCCGGTGCCTGCGGCGGTCGGTTTTCGTTCGGGAGCGATCCCGGACGAGGGGACGGCCATTCATTCATGGCCACCCCCTCGCGATCGCTCCCGACGAATGGAAATCCCCGGTGACATCACTTCCTCTCCTGTAATGTAAACACAGGAGAGGAAGTGATGTATTCTCTCCTCCGTGTCGGTATTTTTCGTTCCGACACGGAGGAGAGCGGATCAGTGAGTTGCACCAACACATCCCACACACAGTAGAACATGCCAGGCACACTCACACCCCCCCTTTACCCCCCGATCACCCCCCCAATTACCCCTGCCCCCCAGTCACAGTGACACCAATGTCATTTTTTTTTTTTTTTTTTGCATTGGTGTCATTTGTGACTGTAATAACTGTTAGGGCAGTTAGGGTTAGCCCCCTTTAGTTCTAATGTACCCCCCTAACCCCCCCAATAAAGGTTTAACCCCGTGATCACCCCCCGTCGCCAGTGTCACTAAGGCTGGGTTCACATTGCAGCGGTTTATGAGAACGAATGTGATTCGCACCGCACTGCAGTGCAAATCACATCCGATCTCTGTGCGATTCGAGTTCAGCCATTCGCCGCACCCGCCGCACCCGCCACACCCGCCGCACCCGCCGCAAATTCGCACGGGACCCTTTTTTTGGCCCGCAGCAGAATCGGATCGCATGGGTGTTCACACCATGCGATCCGAGTTTGCAGATCGCACTGCGATATGCGAACTGATCTGGGGGTGTCAGTAACATTTCACTGACACTCCCAGCAGTTCGCATAGGGCAGTGTGAACTGCCGCCGGGAGGCATGCGATGCGGGAACCCGCCGCGGATTCGCGGCGTTTCCGCATCGCTCCAGTGTGAACCCAGCCTAATAAGCAATCATTTTTCTGATCGCCGTATTAGTGTCACAGGTGACGCTAGTTAGGCAGGTAGGTATTTAGGTTCGCCGCAGCTTTTTATAGCGCTAGGGACCCCCATATACTACCGCATAAAGCCCCCTGATTGCCCCCTAGTTAACCCTTTCACCAGTGATCACCATATAACTGTTACAGGTGACGCTGGTTGGTTAGTTATTTTTTTATAGTTTCAGGGCACCCGCCATTTATTACCTAATAAAGGTTTAACCCCCTGATCACCCGGCAGGTGTCATTTGTGACTAATAACTGTTAGGGCAGTTAGGGTTAGCCCCCTTTAGTTCTAAGGTACCCCCCTAACCCCCCCAATAAAGGTTTAACCCCGTGATCACCCCCCGTCGCCAGTGTCACTAAGGCTGGGTTCACATTGCAGCGGTTTATGAGAACGGATGTGATTCGCACCGCACTGCAGTGCAAATCACATCCGATCTCTGTGCGATTCGAGTTCAGCTATACAGATAGTATGGCTGAATTCGTGTCGCACCCGCCGCAAACTCGCACGGGACCCTTTTTTTGGTCCGCAGCAGAATCGGATCGCATGGGTGTTCACACCATGCGATCCAAGTTTGCAGATCGCACTGCGATATGCGAACTGATCTGGGGGTGTCATTAACATTTCACTGACACTCCCAGCAGTTCGCATAGGGCAGTGTGAACTGCCGCCGGGAGGCATGCGATGCGGGAACCCGCCGCGCATTCGTGGCGTTCCCGCATCGCTCCAGTGTGAACCCAGCCTAATAAGCGATCGTTTTTCTGATCGCTGTATTAGTGTCACAGGTGACGCTAGTTAGGCAGGTAGGTATTTAGGTTCGCCGCAGCTTTTTATAGCGCCAGGGACCCCCATATACTACCGCATAAAGCCCCCTGATTGCCCCCTAGTTAACCCTTTCACCAGTGATCACCATATAACTGTTACAGGTGACGCTGGTTGGTTAGTTATTTTTTTATAGTTTCAGGGCACCCGCCATTTATTACCTAGTCTCACTAGTGTACCCCTAAATTTAGGGGTGTCTACTTTCTAAAATGGGGTCATTTGGGGGGGGGGTTTGTGCCATCTTGGCATTTTATGGCCTTCAAAACTGTAACGCCCTTAGAAAGCCTGAAGGCGGTGCTTGGTTTTTGGGGCCCCGTACGCGGCTAGGCTCCCAAAAAGTCCCACATATGTGGTATCCCCGTACTCAGGAGAAGCAGCAGAATTTATTTTGGGGTGTCATTTCACATATGCCCATGGCATGCGTGAGCAATATATCATTTAGTGACAACTTTGTGAAAAAAAAAAAAAGTTTGTAATTTTCCCGCAACTTGTGGCAAAATATAAAATATTCCATGGACTCAACATGCCTCTCAGCAAATAGCTTGGGGTGTCTACTTTCTAAAATGGGGTCATTTGTGGGGGTTTTGTGCCATCTTGGCATTTTATGGCCTTCAAAACTGTAATAGGTAGTGAGAAGTGAACTCAAAAAATTACGCCCTTAGAAAGCCTGAAGGCGGTGCTTGGTTTTCGGGGCCCCGTACGCGGCTAGGCTCCCAAAAAGTCCCACATATGTGGTATCCCCGTACTCAGGAGAAGCAGCAGAATTTATTTTGGGGTGTCATTTCACATATGCCCATGGCATGCATGAGCAATATATCATTTAGTGACAACTTTGTGAAAAAAAAAAAAAAAAAAAAAAAGTTTGTAATTTTCCCGCAACTTGTGGCAAAATATAAAATATTCCATGGACTCAACATGCCTCTCAGCAAATAGCTTGGGGTGTCTACTTTCTAAAATGGGGTCATTTGTGGGGGTTTTGTGCCATCTTGGCATTTTATGGCCTTCAAAACTGTAATAGGTAGTGAGGCGTGAAATCAAAAATTGACGCCCTTAGAAAGCCTGAAGGCGGTGCTTGGTTTTCGGGGCCCTGTACGCGGCTAGGCTCCCAAAAAGTCCCACATATGTGGTATCCCCGTACTCAGGAGAAGCAGCAGAATTTATTTTGGGGTGTCATTTCACATACGCCCATAGCATGTGTGAGCAATATATCATTTAGTGACAACTTTGTGTAAAAAAAAAAAAAAAATTTTTTTTTTGTCATTATTCAATCGCTTGAGGCAAAAAAATAAAATATTCAATGGGCTCAACATGCCTCTTATCAATTTCCTTAGGGGGTCTACTTTCCAAAATGGGGTCATTTGGGGGGGTTTTGTACTGCCCTGTCATTTTAGCACCTCAAGAAATGAGATAGGCAGTCGTAAACTAAAAGCTGCGTAAATTCCAGAAAACGTACCTTAGTTTGTAGATGTGACAACTTTTGCGCAAACCAATAAATATACAATTATTGACTTTTTTTTTACCAAAGACATGTGGCTGAATACATTTTGTCCTAAATGTATGACTAAAATTGAGTTTATTGGATTTTTCTAATAACAAAAAGTAGAAAATATCATTTTTTTTCAAAATTTGCGGTCTTTTTACGTTTATATCGCAAAAAATAAAAATCGCAGAGGCAATCAAATACCATCAAAAGAAAGCTCTATTTGTGGGAAGAAAAGGACGCAAATTTTGTTTGGGTACAACATTGCATGACCGCGCAATTACCAGTTAAAGCAGCGCAGTGCCAAAGTGTAAAAAGACCTCTGGTCATTTACCAGCAAAATGGTCCGGTCTGAAAGTGGTTAATGTGTGTTGCGTTAGGGCAACTTGTTCCTTTACATGGACTGCCTTGTGCACCACAAAATGCCTGTGCTATGTTTGGTAATGCAGTTCAGGTTTGCTGGTAAGGTATGTTGAGGTGTCATTATAAATTAATGGCACTGCAGTGCACCAATGGACATTGACGCAGTGCAATAGGCCTTAGGCCCAGTTAGACCCCTTTCACAATGAGGCCGCGGCCACGGCCACGTTCGCGGTAAAGCACTTCTCGTTTTAGTGCCACTTTTCGGCCGCTAGCAGGGCGCATTTTACCCCAAAGAAGGGGTCAAAAACTCCAGTGTTGTGGCGCTTCCGAATTGCTGCTAATTAATTCCAATGTGTAGCCAGTTATGGGATACAGCGTCCCAAAGATGCTGCTGGCAGGACTTTTCGTAACATCACGCAAGCGCACCACGCGAGTGTGAAAAGTCACACTTGAATGAATAGGAGGTGGTTTTCAGGCTATTTTCAGAGCTAATGTGTCTGAAAACCGCCCAATGTGAAAGGGGTCTTAACATGCTGTGTGTGTTTCACATGTGTTACCTTTGAACTCTATATAATGCAAGTTCTGATGAAGCTGGTCCATCAAAGATACAGCAAGAAGGTATTTTTTAATCACATTGGTGTGAACAGGGGCATTTATGTGTTCAAATGCTCGTAAACAACGCCCTAAATCTGCCGAAGTCCCAGGAATTGAAGTGACAATATGTTGCTGTGGTTTTTCTGCATATTTTAATAAAGAATAAGGCCCCATCTCACACTCGTGAATGGGGCCATGTATGATTACATATGAGAACCCCAAGGCGGCTTCCCAGTGATGTGCAGTGGGAGGCAGGCCCATTGAAAGTAATGGGAGGCTGACAGCTCCTGTAGCTAATTGCGGCTGCTCACATATAATAGGTCATTACTTTACTTGCAAGTGATGAGAGTTTTCATCCAGGGCCAATCACCTGCAGGTAATTGCTCCTTGAGCCATTGCATTTCAGCGACCACAATTAGCTGCAGGAGCTTTTAGCCTCCCATTAATTTACATATGGCTGCCTCCTGCATATAATCGCTGAGAACCCCCACTGGGGTTCTTTAAAGTAATGGCTCCATTCACAAGTGTGAATGGGGCCAAATTGTTTATATTTACTCCCTATTTCCTGGTTTCCTTCTGTGCTCAATGGTTCCTCCTGCCAACACCTACTCACTACAGGATACAGTGGTGACATGCTGGTGGACTTATCAGTTGCATTCATTGGCATGGGCAATTGAATAATAAAGTACATGTTTACAGGGACACAATAGCTTTAACACAGTAAACCTGATAAACTTTTGTTATTCTAACATTTTCCGGTGCACAGTCAACATGCACCAAATAAACAACACAGTGGGCCTTGTTGCAGAGGATTTGCAATGTGTGCGATAGAAATGGGAAAACGCAAATGGTGATTTGTTGCAGTAGCTGCGCTATAATGTGGTGCAAATATTAGATGCAGATCTCAGTCTGATCAGGTACATATATGAACATCACAATGACTCCCTCTGATAAGCGTTTGTACAAACACTTACCAGAGGGAGACTGAGCTGGGACAAGCTGCCTCCTCTCTTGGCCCATAGTAATCACCTGACCCCCAGGCCAATTTTGACTCTTCTCACACACATTCGAAAGACCCATACACACAATACGAAAATGGGAAGTGAAATTTCGTCTGACGAACAATCTGCCCATATTTGGATCGTTAGTATGGTGCTTGCCACAGCTGATTTTTGGACATGCCGATAGCCCCAAGTGATTGTACACATGTTTGATAATACAAGAATAGGAAATCAAGTTCTTGTTACTTCACAAGTGATCTCTGTTCAGTTACTGCAACATTTAAGGCCTTGTTCACACCTATGCAGGTTGCAGTTTGCATATTGCATTTTTAAATGCACGCTTTTGATCCATTGAAGTCTCTGGCCCTTTCCATAAATTGCACAGATGTGAACTACACCATGTTAAATGGACTGTAGTGTGTTTCTGAAAATGCACTAAAAAAAGGCATAGGTGTAAACCAGGCCTTAGGCTGGATTCACATCTATGCATTTTTAGTGCTTTTTGCATTTTGCAGATTTGCACTACAGAACGTGTTTCATATAAAACCATGTTAAATGTTCTGTAGTGCAAATCTGTAAAATGCAAAAAGCACTAAAAATGCATTGGTGTGAATCCAGCTTTAATGTCCTGGCTTTGGGCCATGGAATTAATTTAGCGTTGCTGTGAACCTCATTTTGATTTACTCTTTTTTTTTTTTTTTTTTTTTCCAGGTACCATCCCATTTCCTGGATATTTTTGATGTGAACAAGATCTCGGGTACAAAGCAACCATGGCTTATGATACAAGAGACCCCATGCAGCTTGTGCAGACCATATCCACGAATATCCAGAAGATAACACAAAGCAGTATGTCCCAGCCTTTTGTTTGCTTGTTATAACCTTCTAGGGCTTGCTTCTTTACATTTGAGGCTGCATTCACCCCTGAGCGTTTTCAGCTCATAAAACTCCAGAAAAATGCCCAACAAGCAAAATCCCATTCATTTCAATGGCACCTGTTCACATCTGAGAGTTTTGTCACCTGAAGCAAAATGCCTACAAAATGCCCTAAGCTCAAAAAAAAGAACATGAGCTTCTTTGGGGCAGATTACAGGTGTTTTCATGGTAAAAATGTGCGACTTTGAAATGCTCAGGTGGGAATGCAGCCCCTGAGATATGCACTTTATAGGTCAGGCTAACCCTTTTTGAGCCAGCGTGTGAAAATTCCTAGTACATTTAAATGTCATATGAAAGTATTCCAAGATTTTTGCTTTTGGAGTGAATGGACTTTATTGAACGAAAACCACATATATTGTTAGAAATTTGAACATTTCAGAAATTTTCTATCCTGTACCTTCAAATTTTCTTGTCACTGTGGTCGAAACTGTACTTACAACTAAAAATGTAAAATCAAATTCTACTAGTGTGTATACCCAGCTTTGTCCAGGTTGAAAAGGGTCATCTAGTTCAACCAATCGAGAAGAAATGAATAAGGTTGCTTTAACACTGCTTTGCTAAAAAAATGCATCAAAAATGCATGTAGACCCTTTCACACTGGCGGAGTCTGCCAGCTCAGCAGGGTATCGATCGCTTCGCTGATCCCAGCTGAGCAGGCAGATGACAGGTCCGTGTCCGCTCCGCTGATGCGGATGGGCTTTGGGCTGTTGGATAGAAACAGAACACCTGTGTGTTTCCATCCGACTGTCCTTTGATCCGCCAGATGGCTGGGGAACGGATTCCCATCCATCTCTTTTTAGCAGACAAGATTGGATCGGATGTCGGCGGCTGTCTACGGACACAAGTCCATTGACATCTGCCACTCCATAGAGCACAATGGAGGGTCAATCCGTGTGAAAGGGGCCTATGTGGTTTTTGGTGCGTTGGTTTGGTTCCCTGACCCCCAGCATGCATGAAATCATGTGACTTGATTTGAGGCGTTTTCCATTTATTTCAATGGGGTGCTGTGTTTTTGCTGTGGTTTTGAAAAACTACAGCAGGCATGACTTTTCAAAACGTACCACACCCACAGCGCAGTGGAGTCCCATAAGATTTAAAGGTAAAAACATTTCTTGCATTTTTAGCAAGGTAAAAACGCAGCAAAAACTCATCAGTGTGAAAGGCCCCATACTAACTAAAATAAAAGCCATACATACTGTAACCCTATACCCACGGTTAGCCCAGAAGAAGGTAACCCTCCCCAAAGTATGATTCAATTTGCTCCACCAGATGAAAAAAAAAATCCTTCCCAACCCCCCAAGGCTATACGATATTCTCTGAATCGACAATCTCTAGTGTTCTCGCTTGGAAGGAGTATTTCCATAATTTCCCATCCCAGGATGGGTAGTCTCTTCGGAAACACAGACAGCAATTAAAAGGCTTTTTTTGTATGAGAGGTTGTTATTGTGGGGACACTGGGGAGTAGTTGCTGGGTCAGAAATTGTTGAGAAATCTAACCAATACCGGTGTTCTGTTGAGAAGTGCCCCCCATCAAATAGTGCCGGGATGTACTGCGCATGCTCCATACGGGACGGCACAACAGCTGACTTGCCGATCAGCTGGGCTAACGTAACCAGGGCACATGCGCACATCGTAGGAGGTATCTCTCAATGGGAGCTACCATTTCACAGGCACTATTTAAACCTATACAAACAGCGGGGGAGAGGCAGCTAGTGGCTGTGTTGAAGAGCTGGTTTTGTCTGTGTTGCAACCCATCCTTTCACACAGGCAAAGCTAGCCATTCAACACAGAAAACACCAGACCATCAGCACACTGTAAAGCCGCCCCGCAACAGCGAGGCACAACGTGAGAACTACGGTCCCCCCCGCTGTTTGTATAGGTTTCAATTGTGGCCGTGAAATGGTATCTCCCATCGAGAGATGCCTCCTACGAAGTGCGCTTGCGCCCTGTGCCCTTGCACCCTGGTCACGTCACTCCAGCTGATCGGAAAATCAGCTGAAGTGCAACTCCATCCTGCGCATGCGCACTATTTGATGGGGGGGGGGGGGCACTACTCGACAGAAAACCAGCGCAAGCGAAGGTTTAAAGCATTCTGCACACTGTCCAAAACCAAAAAAAAATTAAAGTTGGCTGGAATTACGCTTGGTGTTGACTGCATTTTTAATGATGATTCCACAATGCAGATTTCAGTAGTAAGTGACACATTGTCCATTTTATGACCTCCCCGCCCTGCCAGATTGATGTGAGACCCAGTCCAATAATTTCTATTTCCCTGTGAAGACGAGATTACACCAAATTATGCCGCCCCCTAATCCATGCACCCGGCCCCTAATCTACATGCAGGGCACCGGAAGCATGGATTTCAATGGGATTTTTTTATTTTATTTTTTAAGCACAGGATTAGAGCCGGAGGCTCTAATTGGCTCAAAGAAAGGCTGGGCTCAGAGCACTGCGCTCTGAGCCCAACCAGTTGTGTAACATTAGCAAATTAATATTCGCTAATGTCTTCCTGGTTTCCCTTCCAGCCAATCAGGAAGCAGATCCTGAGACCCGATTGGCCAGGTTGTCTTAGGACTCCAGGCCAACCGCGTCTTGGGACTGAATGGCGCAGGAATGCTCGTTCATGTGTGATTCAGGTGTTTGCTGGCCCTCAGGCCTATAATAAAAGAGTCAAATTACATTTTTGCATTGCATTAAAAGGGTTCCGCCCGTTTTGGGCAATCTGGAGTGTGTCGGCAGCCCAAAATGAATGAACTGCTTTTACAAATTAGTGTATGACATAACGCACATATTTCCTATGCTCTTTATCTCCTTCTACTGTCCATAATGTGGTATTTTTCCAAATCATTCTTCTAATTTTTTATTATTTTTATTAATTTTTATTAATGAATAATGCTCAACCTGTAGACCAAATCTAGTAAAAACATTGCTTTTGGCACAGAACAAATGTTCCCAATTTTTATGAGTACACCCCTGTGTGCTTAGGGTTAAGTGTAAAGGAGGGTAGAGTTTAAGTGTTAGGAATATGTTAAAGTGTTCGTACTTTAATTCTGACCAGTGCAGATCTGCAGGCCCTGCAGCCTGGGTCTGGGATCCAAGACACTCCACAGGGGAACACAATCACAATAGGCAATATTTGGCACTTGCCAGGTTCACTTTCTGATTGTTCGCCATTACAGTGATCTCATTGTTTGCCATGTTAATGGATTGCTTCCTCTTATAAATGTTGTTTAATTCCAAAATGTTATTCCTGCATGTTATAGCACACACACTGATAAACATCCATTAATAATTAACTTCTCGTGCAGCTTCTGAAATACAGAGGATAGTAAATCAGCTTGGAACTGCGCTGGATACTGCAGAGCTCCGCCATCAACTGTGAGTACAAAACCTTGTCATATCTCTTGACATTGCTAGTACAGCAAAAGGAGACTTATCTTGTCATTAATCAGCATATTTTTGTTTGCTTTGCTAGATAAATAAGCACACAACTTAGCACGGTTCAATGTATAAAGCCACAAATTGCAAAAAAGGATAGTGTTACCTGACTGTGAGATTATTAAAGAGGAACTGCAGTCTGCTCACGTAATTTGTAATAGAACTACCTTTGCCATTGTGAAGCTTCCTTCCAACCACTTTGCATATTATTTTATATATACTGTGATAATCTCCCTCCGCTAAGTCTGGATGCAACCATTTTAACTGTGGGCAGCTGAAGCTGCTGCCTGTCCACTTCCTGGATTTACACAGAAACACACCTCCAGCTCTGCAGCTCTTATTGGCCCTCTTATGACTCATCTCCCCTCCCATCCTGGCAAACTCTCACAAGAATGTGCATGATGTCATAAGCCTAGGCTTTTTACCAGAAAAGGAAGTGGGCTGTATAATGTATTTACTATCCAACATTAAAACAAGGGCAGAAGGGTTAATAGATTCCACTTTAAATGGTCATTTTGCCACATTGAAGAGAATTCAACTGCTAATGACTTTGTAACTCCTCCATATATTAAAACCACATTAAGGCCTCTTGTACACTGCTGCTGGTAAACGGATGTTTAGGAGCAGTTGGACATTTTTTTCAACTGTTCCTGAACTCTCCTCTGCTATCTTATCAGTACATATATACAGCATAGTTTATAGTCCTTTCTAGGCAGTTGCATTTAGAGGCTTTTTATGGAACCCACAAAAATGCATTCAGAAGCTGTGTTTAGAGGCATTTCAAACGCCAAATGCATTTAGTTTGCAGGCGTTTTTAATTTTTGGCTATTTAAAAAAAAGTATATATATATTTTCGAATGCTTCTAAACGCAAACGCAGCATGTAAGCGCGGCAAAACGGACATTTTAAGTGTGGCTTACTATCTGTCAAGTTAAATTGTTCAGGAGAGGTTGTAAAAACGTCCCATGTACATGAAGCTTTAAATGTTTTCTGGTTACAAAATATAACTTTAACTATATTTGGTACCATATTTGAAAAAAAATATATAAATATTTTAATGTATTTATATTTAGAAAAAAAATGAAATATTTGAAAACTAATTTTTTAATGTCTCCTATAAATTGTCAACAGTGCTTTGCTGCCCGGATATAATGTAAAATAAATCTCCCCTTTGCTCTGATTACAGATATAGCAAACTTGTAGATTGTGTGTGTGTTTATTAGGCTGCATCCACATATGCGAATAGAGCCATGTGGGAACCCAGCAGGGGGTTCCTGGCGATTAACTATGGGAGGCTGACAGCTCCTGCAGCTAATCATGGGCTTGCGTGTGCGTGTGTGTGTGTAATCACTGATGGAACGATTACCTGCTAATCGCTCCATTAACGATTAAATGGGGGAGGACGCAGACTAAGTAGATCCAGGGCTAATCACTCACAAATAATCTCTCCATGAGCAATTACATGTGAGGCACAGCGATTAGCTGCAGGAGCTGTCAGCCTCCTGTTGCTTTCAATGGGGCTTCTTTTCTCAGCTAATCACTGGGAACCCCCACCGGAGTTCCCACATTTGATTGCGCATGGCCCCATTTGCAAGCATGAATGGGATCTTACTTGGTCCCAGAATTACTTGCTAATTTCAATGTAGTACATGTGTAGCATCCTCCTAGTTGGGCTGCTAGGTATGGTAAGGCAAATTTTAGTTCCTTGGCTCTCCTGTAATCAGCTGAGCCATGTGTGATTGCTTTGGGCTTCTTTGGGTTTTGCTGGCTGCAGGTTTGATTGCTTCCCCCTGTTTTCTGGAGAATCCAGTGGGAGGGAGAATTAAACAAGCAGCCTGAATATTTATGAATCTCCGGTCAATCACTGGGGTGGTGTGCTCAGATGGTGATTGAAGGAAACATACATAGTCTAGAACCACAGAAAGAGGGGGGGCCCCTGGAGGAGAGGTTCTCAGCCAGGAGGGCCCATCCTTCCTTGCCATCCCACTGAAAATCCAGCCTGCTCATCGAGGTCCCAGAGGATCTGCCCTGGGAGCTTCACAGTGTAGTCTAGTGGAGAAATCCCAAGCTTGGGGGACACTGTGCAGCAGCCTCGGATATCTTTCCATTTAGGTCTGTAATCACTGAGTAGAAGGCTTGACTGACCTGAGACATTGCTACAGGTGCCCCTGTGCTGTCCATTCCATTTCCTACTTTTAAGGGGACTGGGTCAAGAAGCTGGTATAAGGAAGAGTGTCTCCATTGTTCTGGTTAGTGTTTTGGGGTATCACACCACTGCTGAAACCCATCCAAGTTAAAGCAGAGCTCCACCAAAATAGAAAGCTCCATTTGTCTGCCTCTACCCCCCCCCCCCCCCACACACACATTTGGCACCTTTTGGGAGGGAGCGAGTACCTGTTTTTGACAGGTACCCACTCTCACTTCTGGCTCAGTTTGCCAAAGTTTGGCCCCCTCCTTACCCCGCAGCCTTCTGGGGACTGACTGCGGCCCATCCACAAAGCATAGCGAACGCCACGCATGTGCAGTAGGAAATCATCTGTGAAGCCGCAAAGCTTAACAGCTGGTTTCCCTTAGTCAAGATGGCAGCGCCAGCATCCGATAGCAGATTGAAGAATCAGCTCGGGTGAGAACGCCGCTGGATGCCTGGACACGTAAGTGCCCTAATATTAAGGCTACCTTGTTGAGTGTAAAATTAGTGCAAATATTATAGATGTTTTTAATTTAGGCGTTATTGCTGTGGCCAATAGAAACCTGTGTAAGGTGTGGAATGATGCTAGAAAACGGGAGGGAGCTGGAATCACCTGGAAAAAAAAATCACTGTTCAGGCGTTTTCCATTGAAGACTTGAGATTGAGGGAACATGGAAGAATATAGGGTCTTGCTAAGACTGTCCAACCTAGTACTGAACAGGAGGGGAGAAAAGTGGGAAATGCCTGGCTATGTCAATGAGGGAATTGTGTGCATTTCTCCTGCAACCAGGATATATGGGCTGCCTAACACTGGATATCAGCAGAGATAATAACATTAATACAGCACATAGCAGAAAATAACTTCATAGGTGAGATACATTAAGGGCTAATGTGAGTGTACAGTATGTAAAGTGTTGTATAAATTGTTGGTGGTATATAAATGTCAGTAATATATTAAGTGCAAGCCAATTATTATTATTTTGGGAATACGAAATGGTTATATAACAATTACAAAACCCTTTCAGTATAGTGACCCTATAATGATGTCATTTTTGTTGTAGACAGCAGAAGATACAGCTTGTGAATAAACTCGCTAAGGACACAGACGCTTGCCTCAAGAACTTTACATCGCTTCCTGCAGACAGCGATCAGGTACTGATACTATCTTACCACTCAGCTCCAGACAAAAGCCTTTTTATAGACTGGTGAGGGGTTAATATACAGTATCACCCCCTCTCTTTAGAATGTAAGCTCTACGAGCAGGGCCCTCCTGTACCTTTTTGTATTGAACTGTATTGTAATTGTGCTGCCCTCCCCCATACATTGTAAAGCGCTGCGTAAACTGTTGGCACTATATAAACTGTGTATAATAATATCCGTTGTCTTTTTATTTCCCTGAAACAAGTAACAGCGGGGTGCTAGAATAAAAGCATCAGTAGATCAATCAAATTGTGCTAAGGCACATTGGCTCTGGCGAGGCTGCACTAAACAAAAGCTGGATGTCCCAAAAGCAGAGAGCCCAGTTTTGATGAGTCGCATGTCCAAAATTCAGTAACAGTGCTAGACAAAAGGCCCGAGAGTCCAAAAGCTTTTATTGTTGATATTTGCTCATAAGGGGACAACACGTTTCAGGTGGGCTTCCCTCCTTCTTCAGGGCTTTCATGTGACAGGGGACTCCAAAAGGCACCAGGGTATATTTTTTTTCTGCAGAAAAAAAAATCAGGTATGAGAAAGAAAGAGCTCAGCATAGATACATTACACTTAAGCCCTGAAGAAAGGAGAGATCTTTAACCTGTAAAGCACTGCGTGAACCGTGGGCGCTATATAAATCCTGTATTATAATAATAATAATAATTACCTTTTCACTGCCAGAGCCATTTTTGCATTTTTTTTGCACACATTTAAAAAATAATTTTAAGCCTGAAGGTTACACAAAACCCCCAAGCATATATTTTCTTTAGGCACTCTAAAGAATAAAATAGTAGTAGCTTCAATTTTTTATGTCACGCGATATATTTCCGCAAAGGTCTAGGAAACATAAATACACAAACACGCTAAGGTGAAGTTTAGGGCAAACAAACATAATAAACTATCCAAATTGTTGGTATAATATAAAAGACAAGGTTGCACTGAGTAAATGGATATCCAACATGTCAAACCTTTAAATCTGTTTGTGCCCCATGAAATGGCAACAAACTTCAGTAACCTATGTTTTCTATAGGCGACGCATCAAAGGCCCACCTATAGGTCATCAGTTTAGTGTTATGGAGGAGGTCTTGTGCTAGAATTATTGCTCTCACTTCGTTGTGTGTGGTGATATATAACATGTAAATGGCATTCAGCGTTTTTGTGCGTAGGTGCCCTCGGCAGGTGCTACGTTTACATTCGTGTCTGTATATAGATGGGGGGGGGGCTCAATGTTTTTTGGGGGTGATTGTATGTGTTTGGGTGTAACTTTATATATTTTTTTGCTTAACTTCTTTTTAATCACATAGGTGACTTTTTGGCTCCTATGTGATGATTTTTAGGTGAAGGCTCTCTTTAATAAGACACGCAGGATCTAAAAGACTATGCTAGCCAGGGGAAGTGACAGGGGACACAGAAGTGATCTCATACCACGTCACTTTCTGGGTTGCAGCGAGAAGAGGAGGAGAGCGGACGTGTGTCTGCTCTTCTACCTCTCTCCACACACCGGCAACCCCCATGTCAGTCCTGGGCCTGCAGATGGGCAAGCGGAGCCTGGAATACATGGCAAGGGGTGCCTGTACCAGGGATGTGTGGAAGCAATTAGCGCCAGTGCAGCCAACCAAAACGCTTCCAACTTACAGGCAGTAGTCCTGCCTGTCAGTTTTATACACGATCTAGGTGACTGCAGCCACCGCATGTATGAAACCTCCCGCTGTCAGGTTCGTATGACACATGGACCTGGTAGTGAAAAGGTTAAAGCAGAATTAAAGTCTCCTCTCCTTTTCAGGGAAGGCAGCTGCCATCTTGGCCTTTGTTTGATCTACAGTTGTCATGGTGCTGCACATGTAATCAGCTATGACACCAGCCATTTGATGACTTGATAATGGGGGCTAGTTGATAGCTAACCTAAGCATACTAGCTTCTGGATGCTGCTGCTAGGTTAACACCTACAGAAATGACCAAGCGTGTATACTTTCCACCTGTCACATATAGGGCCTTCCATTCATTTCAATAGGCTGCGGTACGCACAAGAAATTTAAAATAGTAGTCCCTGACCCCTTTTCCAAAAATGTACTGCCCCAAACCACATGGTGCATGGGTTAGCAGATGTGTAGGGGTGGCATTAACAATTAATGGCACCACCATGTGTCTGCTAAAGCACAGTACATTTCTATGTGTGTCAAGAAAGCGAAATGCATGCATTCCCGACACACAAAGATGTGAACCTAACCTCAGACGTTTGTCTGGTGCTCTCACTGGATTTTGTACAGGTAAACTTTTTTTTTTTATTGCTACCCCTGTTCCCACACCTCACTTCCTGTCTGTTGAAGGGTAACAGAAAGAACAGGAAATCTTGTCAGGATGTTTTTTCTGTCTGTTTCCCCTTTGAGGGAGATTTTCCCTCACTTCCTGGCCAGGTAGCAGACAAAATAGGAAGAGTAGCTAAAAAACTGAAAACAATTTGGTATTGACAGAGTTGGGTTGTACCTCCTAAAGGCGAACATTTTTTTTTTTATTATTATTTTTATTTTTATTTTTTTTAGCTTTTGAATAGAGTGTGGAAGAATCCTTTTTAGATTTTTATTGCTGTCTGAGTCCCCCTGAGGAAGACTTGCTCTCTCTATTTGTTTTGGTGACCAATGTCACAGAGACTGAAAGTGAGGAAGAGTTTGAATTGCCACCACAATAAGCAAAGAAGTGAAATTATCCAGTAGGCATATACTGTACGTTTCCCTTACTTTGGAGAGATTTGCTCTCACTTCTTGTTTCTACAGGACAGGAAGTGAAGAGAAATATAATGATCAAGACACAGGTGTAAAAACAAAACAAAAACAGGGATTTTAAATATTCCCTACTCTACCCAACAAAAAAACCCTGGGCTTCAGATATACTTCAATTGTATATGTATGTTTTCCTTATAATGTCTACATGGTTCATTTTTACTATGATGGTACTTTAAGGGCTTTGTGGTCTTGGGTACCTGTGGTATTTCCCCGCCCAGGAGCCACAGGTGCTGTATACAGCTGCCCATTGTAATCAATGCCTTTACACAGATGTACACACTGTTACATGGAGAGCCCAAGATCTTGAGCCAGTCACTTGTAAAAATAAATAGTCTTTATTGGTCCCTCAAACAAGCAAACACAAATGGCTTTGTTCAACAAAATAAAGGCAAACAGTCCATAGTCCTGGTATAATGAAGACCACAAAAAATGGCTCACCACCTGGATCTCAGTCCCACCCAAGATAAGCCACAATTGTATTTTTAAAAATGTAACAGGCAGGTTGAAAAATATACAGTCAGTTTTGATTGGGTTACAGTATACGGTATAATACAGGCATTTGAAAAGAGGGCAAAAGTCCCTGGAAACGCGTCATGCACACCCCCTCCCCCCACATCCTACAGGCATTTTGACAGCTGTCAGCCTCGTGTGCAGCTTAGAACGCCGCCACTAATATCAATACGTTGAGCTGGCTGGCTCCCTGTCATCCTGTTGCTCAGTGAGGCCTACCGCCTCACACTGGTTACAGCGGTCTCAGGTTTTCCCTATCCATGTTGTTTTATGCTAACTTCAATGTAATGCCCTGTACACACGGTCAGACTTTCCGATGACAAAATCCGTCAGATTTTTTCAGACTGATTTTGGCCCAAACTTGTCTTGCATACACACAGTCACACAGAGTTGACGGAAAATCCGATCGTTCTGAACGCAGTGACATAGAACACGTACGACGGGACTATAGACGGGCCAGTAGCCAATAGATTTTGTCTCATAATTTATTCTGAGCATGCGTGGCACTTTGTCTGTCGGAATTTTCTTCACACGATCGGAAATTTAAACAATCGGATTTTGTTGTCTGTAAACTTTAGATCCAACTCTCAAACTTTGTGTGTCGGAAATTCCAACGGAAAAAGTCTGATGGAGCCCACACACGATCAGATTTTCCGATAACACGATCCGATCGCACATTTTCCATCAGAAAATCCGACCGTGTGTACAGGGCATTAGTGTGCTGCTTATTTTAATAAAGTGTTTTTTTTATTTGATACTGATCTTAGTGCCCTGCTGTTTGTTTTCTTTTATAGTATATCATGTATGTTGTTTTTCAGTTTAATCTGGTGCAATTGTGGCTGCTTTTAAGGTTCCATGGTGGTTTACATAGCATGCACAGTGTTCTTCTTAATATAATTCGTAGCTATGGCTTTTTTCTTAAATTTGAAATGCTTTTCCAAAAAAGAAACAATTAGAAATTGCAGCACTATAAAAAATAAAAAAAATCATCCAAGTCCAAATGCGCTTTTCCTATCGACTGTCCAAATCCATATGAGAAATGCACATTTGGACATTTAAGAACAAAAGTCATAGTTACTAGTTTTATTAAGAAAAATGCTGTGCACGCTGCAATTTTCTATTTAACTCACTAATGGACTTCATATATTTTTTTTTTGATAGCGTGGTTCTTGTATTAGCACCGATTGTTTTGTTTTGTTTTGTTTTTAGATTATTTATAAAAAATGCTACATAAAATATTGGCAAGTCATCATATTTTTTTATTATTTTTTTTTTTTTTTTTTAATGGCTTACTCTACCTTTTTTGTTTAAATTAAGTTGAATTTTTTTTAATTCTTTAATAAAGTTTAACCAGATAACCTCTTACTTGAAATCTTTGTAGCAGTGAAGAGGTTTGCATTGATTTATTTGCATAGGCTTGTGCAGTGAGGCATACTACATAAAAAGGAACAGATACTTTTGTTTTAAACACATTTCCCTTTTTCTCTTTTATGGTGCTTTTTTCATAAAGGGAAGTTTCTGAATGATGCACGTTTCTTTTAATGATAACAAATGTAAATTGGTACTTTTTATATTTATGATGGATGAGTAGACAGGATTATTAGCTACCCATTTTTGTGATTCATTTACCTCTGTCAGGATTGTAAATATCACATTCTCTGTTAGCCTTAATGTACACAAGATGTTTTTACAACCTCTCCTGAACGTTTTAACTTGACAGAAAGTAACCCACGTTTAAAACGTCCTCTTTGTCGCGTTTAAATGCTGCGTTTAGCCACGTTTGTATTTAGAAATGTTTGAAAAAAAATTTTTTTCTTTTTTTTTTAAATAGCCAAAAATGAAAAACGTCTGTAAACAAAACGCGGCTAAACGCGAGTCACTAAGTTTAGCGTCTGAACTAAATTTTTTGAAAGAAAAGCCTATAAACGCAACTGCCTAAAAATGACAATAAACAAACCTGCGTACATGTACACGTAAGATAACATTGGATGAGTTCAGGGGCAGCTGAACAAAAAAGCATTCAACTGCCTCTGAATGTCTGTTTACCAGCAGCAGTGTATATGAGGCCTATACCTTGAGGCACACCGCTGCAAGAGAATGTACAGAATGCACATAAATCCAGCATAAGGCGCTCCTCGCAAGGGCAGCCAGGGAATGGTACAAACAGGTTACATAGTTAGTAAGGTTGAATAAAGACACCAGTATATCCAGTTCAACCTGAGTGTCTACAATTGTCCCTATCCCTGTACATTACACACTCACATCGGTCTCAAGGAGCCCACAATCCAAGGTCCCAATTCATATACTAGGACCAATTATGGACAGAAGCCAATTCACCTACCTGCATGTCTTTGGAGGTGGTTGAGGGTGCAGGATATGCATGTTAACAAACAAGACGTTCTTACTGTGCCTATCACAGGGAGAGCCACTTTGACAGATACCATGGGCCAGCTATGCTTTTAAAGTGATTATTCACCTGTAAAAATATAAAATACATTCATACATTAAATAGTTTATAAATAATGTTATAAGCTGTTACTGTGACAAATGCATTTTTTTTTGTCTTTGTCAGCTATGATACAAAAAGCATTCAGCGTATTTATTAAAACAATATATGCCCTTAAAATATAATGTGGCACTTGCCTGCAAACGAAGCCTGCGTCCTCCCCGGAGCAGGCCACATCCATCTTTGCCCGTCTTCCTTTCAGAGCCACGGACTCCGGCTGTGTGACCAGCCAGAGCCGCGTGACGTCACTCCTGGTCACGGCAAACATTCCTGAAGAAACATCATGGGTGACCGTTTCTTCAGAACACATATGCCGATTATATCATCGGCACGGTATACAGTAAATATCTCCTATACGGGGCACGTTCAGAATTAAAATTAAAAAATATTTACAGTACTTATAGATAAGCCACCTACTTTTTATTTTCATTAAATGTTCTCATTTATATAGCATAAGTGTGAAAAAAAAAATGCTGCTTACATTTTACTTCTTTTCTTTTTGAAAACTCCAAATCTGAAGTTTTTCTTCTGCTGTGCCGAGGGGGCTTGGGAGTTAAAGTTAATCGTAATTAACCCTGTCTGTACTGTACTGGCACGTCTTCTTATTATTAGTTGTAAACTAGATTTGAAAAATATCTGTCCTAACAAAGGGTTAATGATCTAGAAGCTTGCATTCTATGATAATGAGGCGATACTTGATGTTGCCTTTTGTCAGTGGAGACAGTTACATAAACAAGTCCATCCAGTTCAACTTGAGTGTGTGTGTGTGCTCGTGTCTACAATTGTCTCCATCCCTACACAAGATGCTCATCTATTATTATATTTAAGGTACCCATATAGCTGTCAATTTGCTCTTCACACATACATCACCTTGAGGCGATTCAGTTCGCATTGTGCGCTATACAAGTATTTCATTAATTCATTCATTCATTCATCACGCACTCACATCCGTCCCTACCCTCAAGGAACCAACAATCCATGCCGACAAATTGCATTTCCTCTCATTTCAAATTGTTCAGAATAGTGGGCAGTCTCTGCCCAAGCCCTACTCCAAACAAACGCCTAGAAAGGTAACAAATATTTGTTAAATTATTATAGGTATGCTGTGTGAGTGGGAATAAAAAAACAAAGATGTATTGGAGTTTTTCTGAACTTTGACTGCAAAAGAGGAAATTTACCACCATTTTTTATTAAAAAATGTAATTTTAGATGATCTCTATTAGAGGTTGACCGATATATCAGCCGGCAGATATATCGGCTGATATTTGCGGTTTTTAATTAATCGGCATCGGCTGATTGTGCTGATAAAAAAGGCAGATTAGCACCACTTGTAAAAGACTTCTGTAATAGAAATCAATGCAAGTTGCATGAAGGCTTGTTTCCTCTCTGGGCAGTCTGACAAGAAAATATCAGAGATACAATGTTTATAGTTATCAAAGAACTAAACTCCCTGTGTAGAGATCTCAGTTTAACCATTTAAAGACTAAATCTTTTCTGACACTTGTTGCTTACAAGTAAAAATCCTGTATTGACTGCTAGAAAATCACTTAGAACCCCCAAAAATTCTATATATATATTTTTTTTTTAGCAGAGACCCTAGAGAATAAAGTAGCAGTTGTTGCAATATTTTATGTCACACGGTATTTGCGCAGAGGTCTTTCAAATGCAATTTTTTTGGAAAAAATACACAAATGATTTTTTAAAAAAAATCGAAAACAGTAAAGTTCATTTTTTTTTTTTTCGTTCAAAAGTTTTGAGTACCTGTTTTTGTGTTTTTAATATTTAATATATAGTTTTTTTTTTTTATTATTCTAAATTATACATACAAGTGAACTGATGTTGTTTTGTTTAATAAATGTTTAAATATAAGACATTTTCTGTATCCCTTATTACTTAAGGCTGCTTTCACACTGGAGCGGGTAGGCATTGACGGTAAAACGCTGCTAGTTTTAGCAGTGCGTTACCGTCATTTTAGTGGTGCTCTTCGGCTGCTAGCAGGGGAACTTATAGCCCAGCTAGTGGCCGAGGAAGGAGTTAAATGTGCACCGCTCTAAAGATGCTGCTTGCATCTCGCCGCGGCCTCTTCTTCCGACTTCTGGGGTCTTGTCCCCCTCTTCGGTTCTTCTGCCGGGCCACCGCGCCTTCTTATAGCTCTTTTACAGGCGGTGGCACAGTCTTCTGTCGCCGCCGCCTTCCGTACTTCTCCTTCTCCTGGAGATGTTGACTCGACGCTCTCTCCGGCCGCAATGCCAGGGACGCGCTGCGCGGTGACTTATATAGGGACAAGGAGCGGGGTCATCGGTTGATGTCACATGGGTTGATGTCACATGGCGACAGTCCCAGCATTCTCCGGGACTGTGACATCGTAAGGGGGCGGGGGTCACCATGTGACATCAACCCATGTGACATCAACCGATGACTCGCCCCTTGTCCCTATATAAGTTGCCGCGCAGCGCGTCCCTGGCATTGCGGCCGGAGAGAGCGTCGAGTCAACATCTCCAGGAGAAGGAGAAGAACGGAAGGCGGCGGCGACAGAAGACCGTGCCACCGCCTGTAAAAGAGCTATAAGAAGGCGCGGTGGCCCGGCAGAAGAACCGGAGAGGGGGACAAGACCCCAGAAGTCGGAAGAAGAGGCCGCGGCGAGGAAGAAAGCCGGGCTCCTCCACTAGCAAAAGAGCTACAAGAAGATAGCGGAGGAGTCCGGCGAGAAGACCCCTGAAGACGGAAGACCCCCGGAGCTGTGCAATAAACTATTTTATCTTGTGTGTTGTGTTGTGTGTTTTTTTTTTTTTTTACTTTTTTTCACAGGTGAATGGGTAGGGGTACATTGTACCCCATACTCATTCACATAGGGTGGGGGGCCAGTATCCGGGGGCCCCCTTATTAAAGGGGGCTCCCGGATTCCGATAAGCCCCCCGCCCGCAGACCCCGACAACCAACGGCCAGGGTTGTCGGGAAGAGGCCCTTGTCCTCATCAACATGGGGACAAGGTGCTTTGGGGTGGGGGGACCCCCACGCCGATTTTTTTTTTTTGCCGTTAGGGTTCCCCTTTAAGTCCATACTAGGTGGCGGGGCCAGCAACGTCTCCTTCGAGGGCCCTGCCTGGATACGCGCTCGAAATGAGCGGACTTTCCTCCGCGTGTGTGGGCGAGTCCATTCATTTCAAAAGTAGGGCGGATAGTACGGCAGACTTAGTACGCCGTATTAGTCCGCTGAAAAAGTGCCGTGTGTGGGCAAGTAGCCCGTTCGGAAAGTCCGACGGACAGTTTGGCGGGAAGTCCGCCAGACTAAGTCCGTCGGATAGTCCGCTACGTGTGTACGCGGCACAAGTCCGTTCGTTCAGAAAGTCCATCGGACCTCTGCCGGAAATCCTTTTGGAAAACCGTCGGACCTAGTCCGTTGAAGTCCGGTCGTGTGTACGTGGCATTAGAGTTCCCTGTTTATTTGATGTGAGTTATTTTTCATATTTTTTTTATTGTATATATTTAGATTACAGCTTCAACAAGAGTAGGATAGTACTTACAGTATGTGTTTCTTTGCTTAAAGTGGATCTTTAGTCACATGTGATCCCACCTCCCTCCCTTTTACACATTTGACATTTTTATTAAATTTTTTGCATATGGAGGTAGGATAGCAAGCACCTTTTCTAACAGGTATTTGCTCCCATTTACTTATTTCTTAGCAAGGAGAAGATGACACCTGCTTGTTTCATGCCCCCCCCCCCCCGGCCTGTTTCCTCCTGGAATACAAACGTTACACGTCCCAGAAGGCTATGGGACCAGTCTCCCCATTGTCAGTGCCTTTCACAGTAGGGGGCTTGCTGTCAGTCATAGCTGATCCCCATATCCAATATAGCAGCTTGGGATTTAAATGGACCTGTGAGGACTTCAGGTTAAAGGAAGACAGCGCTGGACTTCTAGGTAAGTACATGTTTATTTAAGGTCAGCAGCTACAGTATTTCTAGTTGCGGAATTTTCATTTTTTGTCAAAGTGCGTGAAGGTCCTCATTTAGCTTCATGTAAACTGACTTTCAGGAGCAATTGGGTGTTTTTTCAGGTGCCTCTGAACTGTCCTCTGTTATCTTATCAGTACATGTACACAGGGTCGTTTATAGTCTTTTCTAGGCAATTGTGTTTAGAAGCATTCTTTGGAAAGAAAAAAAAAATGTGTTCAGGACGGATGTTCAGAGGCGTTTGAAACGCCAAATGCCCATAACAGCTTGTAAACATGGTTACTTGCGTTTAGCCGCGTTTCGTCTAATGGCGTTTTCAATTTTTGACTATTTGGGAAAAATTTTAATAAATACGACTAAACGCGGCATGCAAAAAAAGCAGCAAAACAGACACTTTTAAACATTGGTTACTATCTGTCAAGTTAAATTGTTCAGGAGAGGTTGTGAAATGTCCCGTGTACGTTAAGCCTTAAAAACACGAAAAGGGTCAGTAGAGGTTTAAGATCTGCAGGAAAATTTTGTGTCAAATGGTGAACTTTTGTACAGTAGAGATTTTGAATGCATTTCTATAACCTTGTGCTCTCCTTGTTTGGCAGAGACAGAGAAAACTTCAAAAAGACAGACTCCTGAATGAGTTCAGCTCTGCACTAACAAACTTTCAGAAAATCCAGAGACAAGCTGCAGAGAAGGAGAAAGAGTTTGTGGCCAGAGTCCGTGCAGGTTCCAGGCTATCCGTAAGTTAAACATCATTGGTATAGTCTTTGGCTAATGGATGGGCTGTGTAGCACTCCTTCCAAACCTTGAGCCTGCAGACTAGGCACTATCATTGAGCATACGATGTTTGCATTCCATCATTCAGCTTTATGATTTGTGGGGTCCTTCCAGGATCATTGGTGTAATGTATAGATGGAATGTAATAGTCTCTTCTATGGTTGGTCCATTTTGAATCCACTTATAATAACAGGATCTGCCAATTTCATGCACTCTGCTAATGTCTAGGCTTTTACGATCACAGTGAAGGATCTAAGAGCCAAATGCATCAACTTTTAGCTGGTGTTTGAAAGCCATAATAGAGCCGTGTTGCCTAAATATTGTTTTGTCAAAGTTTGTCTAGTAACATGATTCCCATGGTTAGAATGTAATCGCCATATGAACATAGATCATTCCCTTCTCTCAATTTGAAACTTCTCTCCAAAAAACTAGGATGCCATGTGCCTAACTGGACCCTACTGGCCACCTTGTTTCTGCTCCCCCCCAACTCTTTATTCTTCCCTTGCCTCTAAATCCCTCTACTCCCACCTTCCTTTTTCCTTTTCCTTTTCCTTCTCTTTCCTTTCTCCCATCATAACTTTACTCTTCACTTCCACTACTCCTTTTCCCCACTCTTCAACTAACTTTTCTCAGTCCATGCCTTATCCTATTCTTCTTCCATCTGATGCTAGCAACAGAAAAAAGAAGTGCCATATACTGGTACAGTTCTGCAACATAATAATCACCCTCAATGACCTTCAGCTCACATGATCCCAGCATAGTGTACCATTTTATTCTAACTGTAAAAAAAAGTGGCAACCACCCCAACCTATAACTGGCATTTGCAGCAAGGTGCACATGGAAGGGTAATGCACATCACAAACAAAGGATTTCCTGCAAAGCAACCAAGTTGGCCCTGTCTAACAGTTTACAGTAAAAACAGAGTCCTTTGCTTGCACACCTATGCAAATATATGCGTAAGCCACAGTACCCACGCCAAAGGACCTCTGTACGTACTGCAGACCTCCTAATACGCACGGGCCAAATGTCGGGTGGCATCAGCCGGTTCAATAGAAATCGCCCGACATTTGTCCTGTGTGTACTGCAGTCAGTCCAACAGAAGCCGGCCGTTCGGCCAGGTTCTGTCAAAGGGGCATGACCAAAAAAGGTCTGCCGATTGGCTCCCGATTAGCATTCTCAGCCAATGGCTGAGAGCACTCACCAGAGTGTTTTGGCGGAGGAGGAGGGGGGAGCAGGCAGTCTACCTGTCAGAACACAATAGAACAGCAGGGAAGATCGCTGCACTAATATCGGATCGTTTTTACAGTTGCTCCTCCTGATCTGTCAGTTTTTTTTCCTTTTTTATCATTCAGCCCTACTGGGTTGAAGGAAAAAAAATACTAGTATGTACTAGGCTTAACTCTAAATTTCCAGAGCCTCCATAGTAGGAGTACATACAGGGCATCTCATTAAATTATAAATCAAAAAGTTTATTTCACGAATTCAATTCAAAAAGGGAAACACATATATGTTATATAGATGCGTTTACACACAGAGATATATTTCAAGCAGTTATTTCTTTCACTTTTGATGATTATGGCTTACAGCTAGTGAAAACACAAAATTCGGTATCTCATAAAATTTGAATATTGTTTAAGGATTTGATTCAGAAATGTTGGCTTACTGAAGAGTATGTCTATGTTCGGTATATTATGCACTCAATACTTAGTCGGGGCTTCTTTTGCATGAATTACTGCATCAATACGGCATGGCATGGAAGTGATGAAGCTGTGGCACTGCTGAGGTGTTATGAAAGCCCAGGTTTCTCTGATAGTGCTTTTCAGCTCATCTGCATTGTTGGGTCTGGTGTCTCTCATCTTCCTCTTGACAATACTCCACAGATTCTCTATAGGGTTTAGGTCAGGCAAAAATAGATACTAAGGTGGTAGTAACGGCGCTCGCCTGTTGTTAATTATATCTGCAGGAAACCCACCTGCTATTACTTATGCCTAATTCTTTGCAGAGGTATGTATCAAATTGAAAGTATAACACAATTGAAATTTTGTGCATTAAGTGCTTTAGTGACAATATCTCTCCTAAAGGTTGTAAAAAATTGTTTTTATGAAAAACAAATAAATAAATGAATGTGTGAATCTCTACCAGTATGAAACAAGCAAGAAGATGCTATAACAAATCCTGACTTACATTTTTTAGAAACTACAATCCTCTTGTTGCAATGTTAAAGTGCTTATATAAGTTTGTGCAAAACATACAATAGAAAGTGCTGCGTGCTTAAAGTGCCATAATAACAATATCAGCTGGGAAAAAAGTGCCACGTGCTCCTGAAGGTGCCACAATATGTAAATCCAGTCCTTTTATGCTTATAAAATCGCTAAATGGTAGCATGCAATTTTTTGCACATTTGAAGTTGATATAAAAAATCCCACGGCAGAAAAATAATAATGCTTAAATTAGAAAGTTCTGCTGAAAGAAAGTGACAGTGTGCTTCAATATTAGTGGATTCCTGGATTGCAACCGGTGCGATTTCCATGTGAAAGACAATTGGCTGCACTCACCAGCTCCCTCTCCCCGTAACGGGTTAATGCGCCTTCACAGTGTGAGCCCCTGTGTCGCTTTGCAGAGCTGATCCGGTTACCATCCAGTAATTTTCAGTGATTTTTCCTCATAAAAAACAAAATAGGGCAAACATAGTGTAATCCAGTTTTCAATCACGTTTTATTAAATGTATAAAATGTTACTCACACAGTGGAAAAGGAAAATTGCGTCTCTGTACATGTGCAAGTCACAGCGTTTTTTGAATCCGCCGCCGCCGCTATACGAGAGTGTATTCACCTTAGGCCACACCCTCTGTCATCTTCCTCTTGACAATACTCCACAGATTCTCTATAGGGTTTAGGTCAGGCAAGTTTGCTGTCCAATCAAGCACAGCGATACCATGATCATTAAACCAGGTATTGGTACTTTTGGCAGTGTGGGCAGGTGCCAGGTCCTGCCGGAAAATGAAATCAGCATCTCCATAAAGCTGATAAACAGAGGGAAGCATGAAATATTCAGGAATTTCCAGGTAGAGGGCTGTGCTGACTTTGGACTTGATAAAACACCAACACCAGCAGATGACATGGCTCCCCAAATCATCACTGATTGTGATTCCGTGCCTCTCCACTCTTCCTCCAGACTCTGGGACCTTGATTTCCAAATGAAATGCAACATTTTCCACAGTGATGATTTAGGGAGCCATGTCATCTGCTGGTGTTGGTCCACTGTGTGTTTATCAAGTCAAGTCAATGCAGCCCTCTACCAGGAAATTCTACAGCACGTCATGCTTAATTCTGCTGACCAGCTTTAGGAGATGCTGATTTCATTTTCCGGCAGGACTTGGCACATGTCCACATTGCCAAAGGTACCAATACCTGGTTTAATGATCATGGAATCACTGTGCTTGATTGGCCAGAAACCTCATTTGACATAAACCCCATAGAGAATCTGTAGGGTATAGTCAAGAGGAAGATGAGACACCAGACCCAATAATGCAGATGAGCTGACACATGCTATCAAAGTAACCTGGGCTTCCATAACACCTCAGCAGTGCCACAGGCTGATCGCCTCCATGCCACGCTGCATTCATGCAGTGATTTATGCAAAAGGAGCCCCAACCAAGTATTGAGTGCATACTATACTGTACATGGATATACTTTTCACAAAGCCAATTATAAAAAATCCTTTTTTCTTTTTAAATTGGTCATATCTAATATCTAGTTTTCAGAGATGCAGCATTTTGGGTTTTTCGCTAGCTGTAGGCCATAATCGTCAAAATAAAAACGAAATGTCTATAATCTATCACTCTGTGTGTAATGAATCTGTATAATATATGATTTTCATTTCTTTTCATTGAATTACTGAAATAAATTTTTGGATATTCTAATTTTATAAGATGCACCTGTAGAAGAATAGATAAAGGGCATGTATGCCTGGAGGGAGCCCACCCCTGCTTAAAGGCACAGGGACGCAAGTGACGCCCAGTAAGAGCACAGAGGCAGCAAAGGCATCCAGTGAGTCCCTGCACACATGTATTTACAAATGTGTCTAAACCAAACCCCCTGTTTTTCAGTAAACTGTTAGACTGGGCCAATTTGGTTGTTTTGCAGGCTGGCAAGTGTAAGTGTGGTGGGACACCATTTTATTCTAAACTACAGTTGTTCTCTTACAATTGTCCACTTTCTTTTTAAATGCTATTATGAAAGGATGATGGCACCTCCCCATGTAAGCGTCATTGCCTCCTATTTTTCTACGGCATGCTAATCCTTACATAAAAAGCCTTACTGAAAAATTTTTCTTTTTTTTTAGTATAGGTTTTGTTTACTTAAAAGTATTAATAGCTCAGTGATTGCTATCACTTATTGTCTGGAATTGCCATTGAAAAATATTTCCTTTTTAAAACTAGGGTTTTGAAATTTATGCCTCTATTTTAATAGCACCATTTGCTTCCAGAATTGACATGTGGACTGTTGGCAATGCAGAGCTTGTTTATTCATACAGATGTTTTTTCTTTGCTGTTTTCTACACATTAGGCTGGTGGGGCAGATGATGGTCTCAGAGATGGCGCCCTGGTCAACTGGAATAAGTAAGGCAGAAAATTTTCTTTTTTTACAAAAAGTTTTATAAAAGATGATTACTGTAACATTCTTTGATTTGGGGGGGTTTAATTTTTAAGTCTTTAGCCTCCCCATATTGGAAATGTTCTATACTGATAGACATACAATAGATTGTATTAAGAACTAGCAAATGCCATACACTAGTAGAATTTCATTTGAAATGTTTCGTTTTTCCAGTTGTTAATGGGGTTGAAACACCTTTTTTTTTTTTTCAACCACAGTGACATGAAAATTTGAAGGATCAGCGTGGAAATCTTTCTATAATACGTTCATTTCTAATGCTATGTACACACGATAGGATTTTCCTACAACAAAACCATGGATTTTTTTCTGAAGGATGTTGGCTCAAACTTGTCTTGCATACACACGGTCACACAAATGTTGTAGGAAATTCCGAATGTCAAGTATGTGGTGACGTACAACATGTACATCAAGCCGAGAAAATGAAGTGCAATACTCATGCTTGATTCCGAGCATTTGTGAACTTTTGTGCTTTGGAATTGTGTGCACACGCTCTGAATTTTCGACAAATCTTGACTTGCTCTTAAACATTTGGCGGAAACGCAGACAACAAATGTTCTATGGACCATACACACAACAACAAGCTCACATCCAACATTTGTTGCCGGAAAATCCTATCGTGTGTACAGCCCATAACTGTGTATGTGCTTTTTGTTTAGGAAAGTCTATTTGTTTCAAATTAAATGTTAAAAGAAAATTTTGAAGTACTTTCGAACAACATTCATTGAGTCTTTGAATGTACTGCAAATTTTCATATTAACGTTCACTTTGAAAACCTACTAGTGTACGGCCAGCTTTATTGTATGTAGAGTGAAAGGAGAGTGAGTCTGAGGCTGGGTTCACACTGGTGTGACAAACGCTCCGATATTGGGAGTTCATGTCGCATGACGTGTGAAAATCAGTGTTTCCCTATGGGAACCATCTTAACTGGTCCGACACAAGTCGGTCCGAATTTGAAAATGCTCCCTGTACTACTTTGGTCCGACCTTGATCCTACTTCAGCCCATTGACTATCATTGAAGTAGGATCAAAATCAGATCCTTGGCATCCAACATTGTGTTATTTCCTGCCCCCTGCTATAGCCCCTCCCAATGTGTGTTAGTTTTGATTGGTCAAAGGACAAGCTGTTAGTATACTGTTCATGAAAGTCGGATGGATGTAGGACTGATGTCCCAGAGCAAAGTAGGATGGAAGTCGTACTACTGTCGTGTAGTATAGTGTGAACCCGGTGTCATGTCAAATTGTGTCCCCCATCGGATAGTGTCCGCTGTGTACTGCGCATGCAGTACACAGGACAAGGTGTACTGCGCATGCAGTACACAGGACAAGCAGATTTCGAAAATATCCGAAGATGAACGGCGCCTGCGCCATGAGTCCAGGTTCAAGCCCCACCATCCAAATGGACATAGAGTTAGAATAAAAAGAGCCGAGCGAAGCGAGGCCGTGCCTGAAGCGTGGCGAGCGAAGCGAGCCCGCGAGGGGCCCTCTAATATGTGCAGCCCTACAGTGCCTTGCGAAAGTATTCAGCCCCCTTGAACTTTTCAACCTTTTGCCACATTTCAGGCTTTAAACATAAAGATATAAAATTGTGAAGTGGAATGAAATCTATTGGATTTTTGAAACTTTTTTTAACGAATAAAAAAATGAAAAGTGGGGCGTGCAAAATTATTCGGCCCCCTTGCGTTAATACTTTGTAGAGCCACCTTTTGCTGCGATTACAGCTGCAAGTCACTTGGGGTATGTCTCTATCAGTTTTGCACATCGAGAGACTGAAATTCTTGCCCATTCTTCCTTGCAAAACAGCTCGAGCTCAGTGAGGTTGGATGGAGAGCGTTTGTGAACAGCAGTTTTTAGCTCTTTCCACAGATTCTCGATTGGATTCAGGTCTGGACTTTGACTTGGCCATTCTAACACCTGGATACGTTTATTTGTGAACCATTCCTTTGTAGATTTTGCTGTATGTTTGGGATCATTGTCTTGTTGGAAGATAAATCTCCGTCCCAGTTTCAGGTCTTTTGCAGACTCCAACAGGTTTTCATCCAGAATGGTCCTGTATTTGGCTGCATCCATCTTCCCCTCAATTTTAACCATCTTCCCTGTCCCTGCTGAAGAAAAGCAGGCCCAAACCATGATGCTGCCACCACCATGTTTGACAGTGGGGATGGTGTGTTGAGGGTGATGAGCTGTGTTGCTTTTACGCCAAACATATCGTTTTGCATTGTGGGCAAAAAGTTTGATTTTGGTTTCATCTGACCAGAGCACCTTCTTCCACATGTTTGGTGTGTCTCCCAGGTGGCTTGTGGCAAACTTTAGACAAGACTTTTTATAGATATCTTTGAGAAATGGCTTTCTTCTTGCCACTCTTCCATAAAGGCCAGATTTGTGCAGTGTACGACTGATTGTTGTCCTATGGACAGACTCTCCCACCTCAGCTGTAGTTCTCTGCAGTTCATCCAGAGTGATCATGGGTCTCTTGGCTGCATCTCTGATCAGTCTTCTCCTTGTCTGAGCTAAAAGTTTAGAGGGACGGCCAGGTCTTGGTAGATTTGCAGTGGTCTGATACTCCTTCCATTTCAAAATGATCGCTTGCACAGTGCTCCTTGGGATGTTTAAAGCTTGGGAAATCTTTTTGTATCCAAATCCGGCTTTAAACTTCTCCACAACAGTATTACGGACCTGCCTGGTGTGTTCCTTGGTCTTCATGATGCTCTCTGCGCTTTCAACAGAACCTTGAGACCATCACAGAGCAGGTGCATTTATACAGAGACTTGATTACACACAGGTGGATTCTATTTATCACCATGAGTCATTTAGGACAACATTGGATCATTCAGAGATCCTCGCTGAACTTCTGGAGTGAGTTTGGTGCACTGAAAGTAAAGGGGCCGAATAATTTTGCACGCACCACTTTTCAGTTTTTTATTTGCTAAAAAAAGTTTAAAATATCCAATAGATTTCGTTCCACTTCACAATTGTGTCCCACTTGTTGGTGATTCTTCACAAAAAATTTAAATTTTATATCTTTATGTTTGAAGCCTGAAATGTGGCAAAAGGTTGAAAAGTTCAAGGGGGCCGAATACTTTCGCAAGGCACTGTATGTCCACTTGGATGGTGGGGCTTGCACCTGGACTCACGACGTAGGCGCCGTTCATCTTCAGAGATTTTCCAAATCTCCTTGTGCTCCGTACTGCGCAAGCGCTGCGCCTGCGCAGTACACAGCGGACACTATTCGATAGGCGGATATTTTTGGACAGAACACCGGCCTAATATACAACTCCCATCAAAACTTTGTTAGTTTTGAGTACAGTCCTAAATGTTTAGAATGCCTCTCATATTTATATTGCTGTTCACATCCCCATTGCAGAGATTTATCCTCCCTTTTTGTCTCATTGATAACATGGGTAGTGATAATCTTGCGACTGGGTCATGAGCAGCAATAAAAATTTGATACAGGTTCTAAACTATCTATACTCTACTAAAAGGAGATCCAGTAGGGTGGGGAAAAATTGTATTCTTAATAGAAAATATATTTTAGATTTATTGATTATTGTATTCACATGCTAATCTGACTTTAGAGTGAAATGCTTCCTGTACTTTTATAGTATTCACAAAGTGTATGTTTAAATGACATTTATCGAAGTTCTACTTGTCATTTGCTATGTACTTTTGCAAAGATTATCCAAAGATTAGCAGTCATAAAGCTGAACTTTCAATGTATTTTATTAACTTACATGTGATGTTTTATTACAGTGAGAGCCAATCGCAGGTCATGCAAGAAGATGACATTACGGAAGATGACCTAAGGCTTATAGAAGAGCGTGAGTCTGCAATACTTCAACTTGAGGTGTGCTTCTATTCATTTTTTTTTCCCACAAAGGATTTTTTATTTTGTTCACAAAGGAACGAATAAGAATTTTTAGAGACAATAAAATGTCATAGAAAAAAATAAAAAAAAAATAAAAGAAAGGTGAAGCAGGAAGCAAATATTTATTCAGCAGAGATATTCTATAGCAAAGCACAAAAAATATTTACTGCAATTAAAAGGCCGGTTAACTTAAGCTGAGAAACTCAAGGATTCAGGCCGTCACATTAAGTAGTGATACAATCCTTTAAGTGTGTTTTGTAAATGCAAGTATATAATATTTTTAATGAGCACATTTTAAGCAATTTTACATTTACCTAAAACAATTTTTGTGTAACTTTCAAATTTTTAAAGAATTACTTCTCAATGTTTTATTTGTAGATTAGCCTGAATCAGGGTAAATAAGCTACTACAATGAATCTTGGCTGCCTGAAAACCCGAACAGTGACTTCATCTGATTGGATGCAGTCACTATTTAGCTGACACTTTTCAAATTGTGTAGTACAACAGTGGTTTATAAAGCTGTCCATATATGTAAAGAGTTTTCTCATTCAGCCCAATGAGCTCTTTAGATTCCACCATCCATGCTTAACAGTGTGGATGGACAAATCTGCTGCTGGCTTTTGTATTTTGACGCCAGCACACACAGTTGTCAGAAACTGAACAGTGACTACAGCTGATGGGATGCAGTCATTGTTTGGCCACCATTTCTTTTCTTTTTTTCGTCCAACTCCTTTGATTTCTCTATTGAAGTTTGTTGAGGCTATTAGTGTTGGCAGGGCCACTCATAGCTTGGATTTTACAGGAATCTTCTAAGTTCTTAAAAAAAAAAAAAATTACACCCCCCTAGGAGGGTTTTTTCTAAGACTCCGAACTGAGCGATCAAAGAAAGCTGATCGCTCAATTCTCAGCCTTCAGTGAACAGAGAGCATGTGACTGTCAGTCACCAACTCTGTGCTCTGCCCTTTACAGGAGAGCTGTGGTGTGGAGGGGACGGGAGTGGGTGGCTCAGTCTCCCAGCAGCTTGCTGAGAGGCTGAGCTACCTGCTGGTCCAGGCATCCGAGTTTATTCCGATATTAAAGTCGGGATCTTTCCAAGCAACAACAAAAAGTGGGTGCACTGACCTAGTGCATAACATTTTTTTTTATTAGGAATGTGAAAGAGAAAAGTATTTTACAAATGAACTGCTCACATGCATTGGCATATAAAAGGATGCAGATGCGATAGCCTCCAGGCTTGGTTGTATAAATGGCCGGAGCTGCGGTGATGTCACTCTCGCACATGTGCTCAGGAGCCCTCGGCTCTGGCACGAAGCTCTGAAGGTACGGCACGGGTATTCTGTCCCTTCAAAGCAAATGCGTCAGTGACGTGGCAGCATCACTTGTGAATGTCTCTTAAACAGTGTAGATTGAGAAGATATTCACTGTACCTACAGGTAAAGCCATATTATAGGCTTACCTGTAGGTACAAGTTCAAAAAGTGGAGTGTACCTTCACTTTAAGGATAGATTTTGCCAGACACTTTGGTTAGTCACAAATGCAGATTCTCTAGCTAACTGTAAATATGCATTTTAAATTGAGATATTCATATTATCATTATTTAATGCTATGTATTACTTAACCTACAGTGTTTCCTACAGGAAGGATATATCTTGAGTATGAAAGAACCACATGAATGCAACCTGTTAGAACACACATAGAAGATGCAAATGATGATTTGTGTTTAAAGATGCAGACTCTGACTATTTTCTTGTTTCTGATTTCATTATATGTTAAATAACTCACCATAAATTAGTGACATAGATCATTAACTTGGTGAAGGAAGGATAAGTATGATATTTCCATAGCCTGCACCCTGAATAACAAATGAGCAATGGCCTATATGATCTGTCCTGACAGGCTTGTTTTAATCCCCATCACTAATGCCCCCTACACAAGGTCAGACTTTCCAACGGAAAATGTGCAATCGGATCGCGTTGTCTGAAAATCCGATCGTGTGTGGGCTCCATTGGACTTTTTATGTCGGAATTTCCTACACACAAAGTTTGAGAGCTGGATCTAAAAGTTTTCGACGACAAAATCTGATCGCTTAAATTCCGATCGTGTGTAGACTATTCTGACGCACAAAGTGCCACGCATGCTCAGAATAAATTACGAGACGAAAGCTATTGGCTACTGACCCATTTATAGTCCCGTCGTACATGTTGTACGTCACCGCGTTCAGAATGTTCGGATTTTCCGTCAACTTTGTGCGACCGTGTGTATGCAAGACAAGTTTGGGCCAAAATCCATCGGACAAAATCCAACGGATTTTGTCATAGGAAAGTCCGACCGTGTGTACAGGGCATAACACACATGGGTAGGCAACTGGGTGTGTATTTAAAATTTGTTCTGATGTTCTACTGATTTTATACAATGTGATGTTTAGGTAGGAACACCATCATTTAGCAAATGATTCACGTATAATTTTATAGAAACTTTTCTGTATTTATTTCCAACAGGAAGATATTAGAGGAATAAATGAAATATTTAAAGACTTGGGTATGATGGTTCACGAGCAAGGAGACATGATTGGTGAGTTTATATTATAAGTAATGATTATTTTACACTTCACCATCAGCAGATATTTACTGCTTATGCGATTAAATCTGAAGGGGAAGCTCTTCTAAAATAAAAGTTCCTTTACCTGCCATTGCATTTTGTTTGAAGCTGCAAAGTTACATTCTGCCAAAATTATTATATTTATTAATCAAGCTTGTTTTGACTTGATAAATATTTGCTGCAATTAAACTGCAGTTCTAATGTAAAAAAAGAGCGAATAATGGCCACAATGCAATTTATGATAAAAAAAAAAAAAAAGCATGATCCAAATATCCTTCAATTTTGCCCATTAAAGCAAAAATACAAATAATTGATCAGCTGGCACTTCCTCCTAAATGGATATCGAGGGTGATGAATCTTTTAGTCATGCTGACACCACTAGTCCTTCCCCCAGTGGGATAAACTTTCACGCACTGGATGGGGCATAGACAGTTGCTTCTCTAATTGGGAGCTTAATATTTTATCTGCATTCCTTTTTTCTTTTTTTTTGGGGGAGATACTCATGTGTGGCTAAGGACAGAGGCTGATGACTGGCATTAGAGCTGGACATTGCTATTGCAGGATTGCAACTTATGTTGTACTCATGCTGGGACCAGTTACACTGAACCGTGTCAGGGGTTTTATTGACCTCTACTTCCCTGCTGGTCTGCATTTACATTGGGCTATTAGGAAGTGTGGGCACGCTATCATGACCTCTGCCTACCAGACCACAGTCATCTGCACTCACATTCAAGTGAACCATGCCTGAAATGACCCCTTCTAAGGGTGCACCCACACTGGCAGTTTCACCCGTTCCCAGATTTTTTTTCACTACCTTGGTATGGTTCATTGTGTAGTGTGAGTACTCCCAACAGCGCCCTGGGATGGTTAAGCATACCATGCTGGTGACCACTTGGAAGAGGTGGACCTGGGAATGGTTTACTTGTGGTCTGGTACAGATTTCATCAGTGTGAGTGTACTGATGCACAGGTCACTGGTCTGGCTGGCAGAGGAGTGTGCCCAGGAACACTTCCTTACAGTCCAGTGTGAGTGCAGACCAGTGGGGGAGTGGGGAGAATTGAACTCTGGCATGGTTCAGTTTAACTGGTCCCAGTATTTGTGCACCCTTAGAATGCACACACACTGGGCACAATTGAACTAAACCAAGTTCAATTGTCCCCAATTCCCCACTGGTCTGCACTCACACTGGACTGTGAAGAAGTGTTCCTGGACAAACTTGCAGCATTCACAATACAAGAGGGGGGCAGCGCTAACTCAGTGTTCAAAAAGTCTCAGTAAGCATCACATAAATGTCCACAAATACATAATGGAAAAAGAATCCCCACACCAGCTGAATGCAGTCATCACCACTGTGAGGAGAAGGGCAAGTCTGCTTTCCGGATCATATTGACCCTCAAATTATAGCGAGGTCAACAGCAGAATGTAAAGAATCAAGTGCTGGATGGATCACCAACACACTCACTAGGATAACAGCATCATCCGCCTCTACAGATCTCTCAGGTAAGCGATCCTTGTATTCTTAGGCAGGTATTACCCACTTCCAGCGGTACGTACAGTGCCAGCAATGTTGCTTCTACAAGTCATATCTGGGGGTGGGTGACATTGCTGGCATTGTATGTACCGCTGGAGGTGGGTTATGATGTCTTCAAATACCTTTTGTGAGATACCAACGACCCATTATTATGGTGACATCCTGGTTTCTTACCTTCTTTGTGACCTGGTGGGCAAACAAAAAAAAACATAAAGATGTAAATAATAAAGAAATTAGTCCAAATGAAAATGTGACAAATGTCTTAATTCATTTAGTGAACATCCATCCTCCAATAAAGCGCTCAGTCCTCAAAAGTTCATATTGAAAGTGCTGTAGTGCTCCAGGTAAACATGGTGTGCAGTTTGGCACACACCCCTCTTGTTCCCCTACTCCCCAGAGTAAATGGACCCTCAGCTTTCAGTCTGGGGGTCAAACTCTTATATCTGATTGTGGGGGTACCACAGATCTTCTATTTTCTTTCTATATTCCCAACTTTCTGTTTCTATATAAACCTCAAATTTCCAACAGGATCAATGAAGAGAGAGTTCTCTTAGTGGAGTGTATTAGACTTTAAAAAAAACTCAACCAATAAAAACCCACTTACAGAGTTTCAGATAGAAAGGCGCTTTGCATAGTGATAGGGTTCTTCCAGGTTAATTGTGAGTCGGCGTGCGTTCCACGCCTTTGTATCTGAAATTCTGTAAGTGGATTTTTAGATGTTGTGTTTTTATTAAAGTCTAATATACGGTACTACACTATGAGAACTATCACTCTTTTCTTTGAGCCTGGTGGAAATTTTAGCTTGACATAGAAGCAGCAAGTTGGATATATAGATAGAAAAGAGTTCTCTGGTACCCCCACTGCCAGATATACGGTAAGTGAGTTTGACCCCCAGACTGAAAAGCGGGGTCTATTTCTTCTGGGGAGTAGGGAAACAAGAGAGGTGTGTGCCACAATGCACATTTACGTGGAGCACTTCAGCACTTTCAATATGAAATTTTGAGCACTAAGCACTGTATTGAAGGATGGTTGTTCACCAAATGAATTAAGATTAATTTCTTGTATACATCTTTGGTTTAGTAGAGAATAGGGTGTACACTGTATGCGCTGTGGTAAAATGGATGATTTTGTTATGTGTGCTTAGCACACTTGGTGAACAGCAGCTACAGGGCAGTAGATACTGTATATTAATCTGAGCACATAGTGTGAGTGTGTGTGTGTGTGTGTGTGTGTGTGTGTGTGTGTGTGTGTGTGTATATATATATATATATATATATATATATATATATATATATATATATATATATATATATATATTATTACATACATTTTTTTATTACCTTGCAACTTATGTTAGGGATTCGTTCCTTAAAGCGGAAGTAAACCCATCCATTAAACAGTTTCTTTTCTGGCATGTGCATGTACCATTGGTTGTGCTCTCAACCAAACTGTCAAGTCATCCAATGGCTGGTGTCTAAACTGATCACATGTGCAGCATCATGGTAGTTGTCGATTAAACAGAGGCAAAGATGGCAGCTTCCTTGGCTGAAAACAATAGGGGGGTTTACTTACACTTAAACTTGAGAATGCCTACAATTCCTATTTCAATTTTCTTTACTACATACAATGTTGGTGCCACTTTATTTTGGTTTTGGATTGTCACCATTTTTTTCAACCCATGTCTTGACTTATGTAAGCTTGCAACTACATTTTCTCAATTGTTTGCAGTATATTCCGCCTATGTTGAGGACTTTGACCTGCTCCTATATTTGGCCAATGCCTATTTGACTGTAAGGCCCCTTTCACATGGGTGGATAGAATTGTGCTTTTAGCTGCGGACAGATGAAGTTATCTCCTGCAGCTAAACCCACACAATGCTTTCCTATGGCCCCATTCACACAATGCATTTAGTGACGGTTTTGTTGCATGCGGTTTTGTGCAGATAGAAAAAATAAAGTTGACTGCATCCAGGAAAGATTTAGCGCAGCTATCTGCACATAAGTAGAAAATAAAAAAATAAAAAAAATAAAGTGCAGCGCTTGTTCAATAAATAATGATTAAATAATCGCACAAGTGAAATGTGCAAAAATGGTGACAATCCAAAACCAAAATAAAGTGGCATTCAAACGAAATCAATATTAACATGTAAGTGTGCAATAAAAAATTAATAAAAATTAATTCCTATGTCCATAAATCATAAATGTCCATAGAATTATCAAAGAAATCCAACAGATAGTGTGACTTGATTGAATAAAAATAATCTACTTGACCACGTGGGACCCGTCACCTTTAATCACCGCTAATAAGATGGGGGCTTACCAGATCATCAGCGACCCCCTGTTTAAGGGAGGTCAGTCAGTGCGTATAATGTCTCAAATTCCGGCTCCGGCTTTTTTCTTTATTGCATAAAGTCAGATGCTGTAAAAAGGACTCCACCGAGTCTCCAATGTACAGATAGCGTTTAAAATACAAACAGCGTTGAAAATAAAAATAAAATTGCTAGCAGATAAAAAACCTGTATGTGATTTTAAATTGCGATCGCACATGCGCAGGATGTGTGGATGTGGGTGTGTGGGTAGCCACGTCCACACATCCTGCGCATGTGCGATTTGCAATCTGTACATTGGAGACTCGGTGGAGTCCTTTTTACAGCATCTGACTTTATGCAATTTTTGGTGTTAAAACATGAGCCTTCGCGCTGGCATATATTTGGGACGTTTGCGGTGACTGATCACCTGAGCTGCGGAGTCTGCAGATGGGAGACACCCGTTTTTTCACATCTGGTCGTCTGGAGCCAGAATTTGTGACTTTATGCGCGCTGACTGACCTCCCTTAAACAGGGGGTCGCTGATGATCTGGTAAGCCCCCATCTTATTAGCTGTGATTAAAGGTGACAGGGTCCCACGTGGTCAAGTAGATTATTTTTATTCAATCAAGTCACACTATCTGTTGGATTTTTTTGATATTTCTATGGACATTTATTTATGATTTATGGACTCGCATATGAATTCATTTTTATTCATTTTTTATTGCACATGTTAATATTGATTTAGTTTAAATGCCACTTTATTTTGGTTTTGCACGTTTCACTTGTGCGATTATTTAATCATTATTTATTGAACAAGCGCTGCACTTTATTTTTTTTTTCTTTGTGTAGCACTAACCCCCGAAGGAGCTGCTGGTTATTTTTGGGCTTACCGTTACCCTCTGTTCTCCTTGTGGCACGTCTAGGGGATGTCCCGTGGTAAATAGCCCAGTATCTTGAGACTGACAACAGATCCAATTGAATGGATTTTATTTGCAAAACTCAGTCAATTGAACAGTCTTTCAGCTTGGGATCAGAGGGTTGGGAAGGAAGTTCAGGTACTCTTGGTGTCAAAGTCAAAAAAACATTGAAGAACTTGCTTTCTTTGACTGCATCCAGAGAATAGCTATTCACTGCTGGATGGTTACCCAGGTTGGACAGTCCCTCTCACAAGGCCTAGCAGCCAACAAGGTGCTTACTCGGGAACAATTCTCTGCCACAGACGTTGTAGAGCGTACAAAATAATGTCTCTGCCACAGACGTTGTTGTAGAACATGTAGGGAAACTAAACTTGAAACACTTGTAGGATACCTGGATTTTTCAGCCTGCTTGGCGATATCCACAAGACCGGATTCTCTCGGTTACTTCGGCCCTTCCAGGCTCTTGTTAAGAAAACCAACCCGTATGTGGTGTTTTTCTAAAGAGTCCTCCCCTGGAATGCTTGAAGTACTCTGGTTCTCTCCCGAACCAGAGACAGCACCCAACCATCTCAGAATCCTCCTTTAGTTTCCTCCTTTAGTTTGCTTCGGGCTAGCCTGCCCCGAGGCATTAAAGTCAGGTGGATCCGCACCCTAGGCCATAGCCTTCCTGGGGGCTGGTCAGGAGGACCAGGACCATGAAGTCAGCACATCATACTGGACTGGAACCCCGAACCACGTGACATCCGCATCTTAAATACCATCTCCCAGAGGGCACAGCGAGAGGGCCACTCCCACTGACCTGGCTCGGAAAAAGAGTAACTTAAGCACCTAACCAGACCATAGTTCCACGCCTGCCACAAGAGATGGCGCCCCCTGTGGCCAGGCTGAACATCTCACGGTCCAATCAGACTGATGCAGTGGTCCAATTTAGACAAACCCAAACCAAACTGCAGTTTAGGCAAAGTTTAACTTTGAAAAACGCATAGCGCATGCTCTTCAGGAGCCGCCACTACATTTGCATTTCTGTGCCCAGTATCTGGGTTATGGTGTTCAGCTGCTGTTAGTTAAGTTTAACTGAGCGTGGATGTTTATCGACTTACAGTACATTATCTGCACATAACTGCAGGTAATCACAGTGTACTATTTCTCCAATGTACAACTGCAAGTGAACGCTGTGCCAGGATTTTATGAATTTCAAAATTAAAAAAACATGCTTTTAAACAGCGGCAGAACAGCCGCCCGTGTGAAAGGGGTCTTTGCTCTCTTTGTGGAAAATTTCAGGAAACAGAAAACTGCCATTGTGAATGCACCCTTAGATACTGTATACAGATCTCCGCACCTGAGTAAACCTCACCATTCTACAACAACTGATTTTTCAGCCAGCCAGTGGCACAAGCTGAAAAAGTTTTGCAATACACTTGAATACCCTGTTTATGTCTTTATTTTATATGTGAAAGTTTACTCTGCTGTGAAAAGGGGCAACTGAACTGGACCGTTTTTGATCCATTTATGGCCAGTTTTACAGAATCATCACCTTTGATATATACTTAGTTTATAGGAGCACCAGATGATCTATTATTTGTATTGCAGTCCCAATGTTACTGCCTCCCCAGACCCTGAACTGCTAATCTGTAGCTTTTCTTGGCTGTACAGGAGCAGGAGAGCTTGAGGAACAAGTCATATGATCTCACCAGTACAACTCGTTTTTCATGTGGTCATTGTTGTACTGGTATAGTGCAGTAAATACTGTTCTAAGGGGAAGAAAGAAACAATGGTTTTCCAACGTGGTTACAGGAAAGGGATGTATTTAGCACTACATGGTTAAAAAAAAAAAAAAAAAAAAAAAAAAAAAGCTTAGTCATGGTTGTGAAACCAATTTTTCATAATTTACTGTATGAAGTCATAGTGATGAAATCATTCTCTTGGAATCCTTTTAGTGAAATATTGTAACATAAATATACTGCCTCTTATAGCATATTACCTAACATACTGCATTTTCAGAATTTATTATACACTCATTTAGAAGCATTGTTTGACTTTAGGTTTGCAGTAGGAGCAATACAAAATTATTATTTTGTAATTATTATTATTGTAATTCTGATTATTATTAAGAATAACGTGGAACTAAACTAAAAAAATTAAGATATGCTATGTTTTTAGGGACTATTTAGAAAAGTTATAAAATGAATCTAAAGGCTGAAGTTTTTTTTACTATAACGCACTCTATGCATGAAGGTAAAAAAAAGCTTGTATGTGCAACTCACTCCACTTAAGACATACGTGAACTTGATCTGGATCCAGATATATGCATGAGAGCAGCTGCTGTCCCTCCTCATGGACTCAGACACAGCAGCCATTGGCTCCTCCTGCTGTCAATTGCAGCCAGTGAGGAGGAAGCAGGGGATGGGGCTGAGCCCTATTGTGCTTGTCAATTGATACACAGAGCACGGCTCAGGAGTGAGCATGCACGTGTACACCCATAGCAAGCGGCTTGCTATGGGGCACTCAGCAGGGGAGAAGGGGGTAGTAACACTGGCGGGCGACCCAAGAAAAGGAGAACCGGTGCTGCTCTGTGCAAAACCATTGCACAGAGCAGGTAAATATAACTCCCCCTTTAGTATCACTTTTATTTATTTAACAGTAAATAGGTTTTTATTTAAAAGTATTGAAGTTGACAGTGACACAGTACATGGACATTGGATATAGACAGACGGTCAAGAGCAGAAGCAACAGATAGAGTACAGCTGGTATTGAGTGTCTCAAGTATAGTACAGTCATATTTAAATTGAGCAGCATGACAATCACGTCCAACGTGCTATCCCCGGGTAAGATGGGAGGAGGGGAGGTTAAAGGGAGAAAGAAGAACGTTAGAGTCAGCATTTCAACATCACCAAAAATATAGTGCAGGACACAGTAGTATCACCTAGGACATCCCAGTGAGCCCTAGGGCTCCAAACCATTTTTGCGACCAAACCTTATCAAATTTTCTGGGACAATTTCTACTCTCATACGTCAGTTTATATAATGGTAGAACAGAGTTATATTTTTTGCCATATCTGTTTCAAACCAGCTACGACTAAGGTTATGGCCGAAACGCGTCAGTAAATTGTTTTACTGTTACTCTGATGTACCAATAAACGAAACTTCAAGGATTACAGTGTTGCCGGCACTTCTTACTACTGTTGCATTGGAGTGTGTTTGGACACATTGAGCCTCGGCACCTGTGAGTGGACCTGGTGTATGGATTGAGTTGTCCCTGCAGAGAGCGCTGTTACTTTTCTTCTTTTCCATGCAGAGTTAATTGTGGCTGCCCACATATGGCGTGTAGGAGGGGTGGGTTGCTTTCGCTTGAGGATAATCTCTCATCTAGCATAGTATAGAGCAGTGGTTCTCAACCTTTCTAGTGACGTGAACCCTTTATAAAATTTCCCAAGTTGTGGGGACCCCTAACCATAAAAATCATTTTCAGATCATGGGTTGTCATAACCAAGGCAAGATTTTTTTTTCCCCCCATCCCTCTCTGTAGCCGTCTTTCTTGTTCTTTCTCTTATTCTTTCTCTCCCTTTTTCTTTATTCCTCCCCCTCTTTTCCTCTCCCTTCCATGTTTTCTCTATTTTTATTTCTTCTCTTACTACTTGGTGGGGGGAATGGGATCAGTGGCAGTGCTGGTCGGGGAGGTGGGATCAGTGGCAGTGCTAGCGGTGAGTTGGGATCAGTGGCAGTGCTGGTGGGGGGTAGAATCAGTGGCAGTGCTAGCGGGAGTTCTGATCAGCCAAATTTAGGTGCTCTTAATCAAGGTCATCTGCTGATCTAAGAACTGTAGTGGGGACTTTTAATGGCAACTGTAATCGCAGTTATTGTTACTCACTGTTACTCCGACTTTGTGGTGTCTTGCAGCAGTGACACCTATGCCAAAAGCAGGGGATGGGTTCTTCTCTAGCCCCTCCCACTTTACATTCCTCACCAGTCAGCTGACCTCTAGTCTCTGCCCCCAGCCATGCCGTAAAACTGAATGGGCAGATGCGAAGAGGCTGAGTGGGCGGCAGCAGGCTCCAGGTACATCCTAGCTGGGTGGCCACAGGCTCCAGGGACAGCCCTGCTGGGTGGCCGTGAAAAGGCTGGGAGGGGGTTGTGGGATTCAGGAACAGCTCAGGATTCGGTGACTCCTGGCAAATCATCATTCGACCTTCGAGGGGGTCCCGACCCCCAGTTTGAGAACCACTGGTATAGAGCATAAAATAAAAACAGTTTTTCATGCCTTGGGGCCTCAATACTCTCCAGATTGCCAAGCAATGCTATGGCAGGATCTAATCTGAGAGAACAATCACCAAAGGATCCTAGAGCATCCAATACATTCTCCCAGAAGGGTTGTATTAGAGGACATGACCTTATCATGTGAAAGAAAGTGCCCGGAGAGGAGCTACATCTGGGGCAAACAAAAAAGAAAGTCCCCCTGTTGGAGTGGGATTTGAAATGACCCCCAACACCACAAAACAATTCAAAACATAAAAAATGCTTTATTGGCAATTACAAGACAAAAACAGACTTAAACCAGAGGGACCCCTCAACTGACGGGTCCCTGTGGTATATCTACAAATGTGTGTATACATGATTGCATAAAATAAGCCAACCAATGAGTGTTGAACATATTCTTAACTTATAACCCACACCCGACGCGTTTCTAGTTGCTGGTATCACAGAACTTTCATCAGGGGTGAAGAGCAATAATTAGATGGGATGTTGATATTTCTGAAATTATTCATCAATAATTGATATGGTAGAAACATTGCATGGGGTGCCTGTTGCTCGTATGCATAGCTCTGTCTCAAGCTAGTGTCTGGCCACGGCCGCTTCCTTTTTTGGCCCACCCTACTCTTATCTGTAGAGGGAAAGGGGATTGCTACAAATCTGTAGTTGTCTCTGTTGTCATATGGTAACAAACCTTGCTTCAAATAGCCGGTAGCCTCATTGGGCTCAGAGTTTTCAAAAAGACCTTTCCCGCAGAGTGGGCCAGACAAAGGGCTGAAAAATGAAGCCCGTGGATTTACTAACGGATAAATCGGTGTTCCCACATGCAGGGCGTAAGGGTATAGCATCTGGGGCAAAGGGCACTTGCCTCAGGGTATATACTGGCCAATCTCACAGGGTTGTAGTACCCTGTTTCCCCCAAAATAAGACCTAGCGTGATTGTCGGTGATGGCTGCAATATAAGTCTCCCCCCCCCAAATAAGCCCTACCCTGTTTCCCCGAAAATAAACCCTACCCTAAAAATAAGACATACAAGGACTTTAACTAGGGCTTATTTAGGGGGTAGGGCTTATATTGCAGCCGTCACCGATAATCACGCTAGGTCTTATTTTCGGGGAAACAGGGTATGCCCGATGTAGGAATTTAAGTTGGATGAAGTGATCCTTTGCTGAGATCATCTTAGTAATATAGTCAGTCACAATTTCCTCCCATCCCTTCTCAGTCAAGTCTGGGATGTCAGTCTTCCATTTATTATAGACTTTGGTCAGAGATGTCATGTGCGTGAGGTAAAAGTAGAGGGAGGAGAGGGGCTTATCCTTTTAGTATCACTTTAATTGGGCCTAAGCAGTACCCTTTGTCCCGAGTTCCATCATAATAGAATTGCACTCCCTAGTTTGTGAGGGTGCCCACACCTCCCTGTACCTACACCTTCATAGCTGTATATCTGCAGTGTGGGATTTAAGGCCTTCCTCTGGCTGCTAGTCTTGGGAGATTTGAAGTGAGGTTTGGTGTTGTCACGAAAGTGCTGCTCAGTTTTCTTCTTGATGGAGGCTCTGACATGAGGACATAAAACCCTGCCTCTACCAAGATGACCACCTCTATAAAGAGATGCAGTGCAGACAAAGGCAAGGAGACCACAGGCAACACTGATGACTATTCCTTTGCCCTCTGCTTGCCCTTTTTGGGGTGATTCCAGACTTCAGTTCATTTTTAAAAATGATAGGTTCGGCAAGGACAAACAGCAGTTGGTTAAATTACCCACTGGATTCTTATATTTCTTGGAGAACCCAGCTGCAATATCTCCAAGTCTTTAGCTGTGCCCCAATTTTTGTCAGACGTGAGGAAAGAAGTATTGTGTTGGAAGTATTAATAGTTTATTCAGCTTGGCATCTTCAACCAAAAAACTGAAGTACCACTTTTAAGGGAACTGACACTTTTGATCTTATGCTGTCTAAATGAATAATATCTAAAATAGATATATTTTTTGGATCTCATTGTACTATACTTTATTTCGATTCCCTTTTAGAATATACTGTTTGGAAGTCATGGACAAAGCTACAAATACTGTTCAAAAGTGGTGAAAGGCATTTAAAAAATTCCTGGTATGACATCTTTTACATTGTTACATTTATCCTGCTTGGACTAAAATAACTATGCATATACTATGAATATGGGATCCATCTAGAAGCTGGAAATCATTGTAGTACATACGGCTACTCCAGAGATCTCCACTGGATTCTGGGTCCGATGCCGAGAAGCTGCCTTGTTGCATTCTGAACATAGGTCAGCCACTGAACACAGGCACCATTTAGAGAATGCTTTGCATTTTCTCAGTGAATGCAAAGCATTCCCTAATTGGATGATAAAATGCAAAGCGATCTCTGAATGGTGCCCATGCCGAGCGACCAACTTTCTGTGTTCAAAATGCATCAGGACAATCACTTGGCATGGGACCTGGAAGCTAGTGAAGATCACTGGAATAGTGGTGTTTACTACAGTGATTTCCAGCTTCCAGAGGAATCCCACAGATGTGGCATATATGCATAGTCACGTTGGACTAGGACGGATCGATGTAACTATATACAAAAATGGCCAGACCTATAATTCTCCTAAAAACACGTATGATAAAGCAGAGTTAAGCTTTCTAAACAAAAATTTACCTGGAGGTAGAAGAGTCTTTATTAATCCCAGTCACTGAGTGTCTGTTGTTCAGTCCCTGGTTGGGGAGGGAGAAGACCTATAAATGCAACTTGACTGCAGCAACAAAAAGCTTAAAGTGGAAGCCTGATTCATGAAATTTGAGCTGGACACATATAGCTGCAGTGTTTTCTTATCTCTCGTTAAAGCACTAAGGCCGCGTACACACGGGCGGATTGTCTGCCCAACTAAGTTCGTCAGACAATCTGACAGACAATCCGTTCAAAATTTGCATGAACGGACTTGACCACACACGATGAGCAGACAGTCCGCTGAAAGCGTGTGTGATGACGTGTACAGCACGTACGACGGGACTAGAAAAACGACGTCCTATACACTGCAATGCAACCTTAGGCCGTGTAAATCCTTTCTGAGCATGCGCCATACTTAGTCCGTCCAACTTGCCTACACACGAGCGGACTGTCCGCTGAAACCAAGTTTGGACGGACAAAACCAAGTTTGAACGGACTGTCTTACGGAAATTCCGTAAGACTTTGTTTCTACAGATTGTCCGCTGAAAAAGTCCGCTGAAGCCCACACACGAGCGGATTGTCCGCTGAAACACGGTTCAGCGGACTAAGTTGGACAGACAATCCGCCCGTGTGTACGCGGCCTCAGTCTAATGGATTTCTCCTGCCCAGTTCTTCTGTTATCAGCATGATAACTTCTGACAGGTTCTCCAACACGTGATGAAACCAGATTCAAATTTGTGTCGTGGGAAGTTTCTATAAACAGATTAGGACAGGGCTGAGCTATTCACGAAACCACTCTGCCTGTCTCTGCCTATGTGGAGTGAGGTTGTGTGCCTTTCCTCCAATCAGCTGTCTTGGCTGTGTGCCCAGGCTTCATACTCCCTGCTGAACAGGAAGAGAAAATCTGTAACAACATGTGCACTTTCTAAAGAATATATAAAGCTGAAGACAGCAGATATACATGTAAAACTTAAGCAGGGAGATTTGTTTCATTCCTGTCTATCATTTTAGGCTGTTCACTTCACTAGGTATATGTGAGGATTTACATCCACTTAACCTGGACAGACATACTGGATGAACAGAAATACGCCATTTTATCTTTTTTTTTTTTTTATGTAATGAACAGGGTAAAAAGTGCAAAATATATACATTGTATTTATACATCTGTTTTGTTACACAGACAGCATAGAGGCCAATGTAGAGAGTGCTGATGTCCATGTCCAACAAGCTAACCAGCAATTGGCCAGAGCAGCTGAATACCAGGTAAGGGAACTTACCACAAGCAGCCTTTATTGAAAGTGTTGGTCTCTCTAGAATTGATTTTGGGCTAGTTGAAGCCATCGGTTTGTGACATATTTTTGGAATCACTTAATTACATGGATATTTTAGTGGGCTTGGCTATAATAAATAAGATATAAATACCAATATAATTTTTCTGGTGCCAAAGATGGCAATAAAAAAACATGACAGTGCTTCTAACTGCTTTGCCACTCTATCCACATTTTTAAAAGAAAATGTTTTGCTTTTAGTTACACTTAGCCCATAGTTCTATTTTAAAACAATATTTCTGAGACCGGAGGAGATGAGGTTGTGTCACAGTTTATCCACCTCTCATCCAATCAGGAGGAGATGGAGTGTGAGCGGCCCCAGGGGCGGACTGACCATTGGGCTACTCGGGCACTGCCCGAGAGGCCCAATGCCACTAGGGGGCCCCATCTGGGTTGCCAGCCTCAGTAAAACCAGGGACAGTATGTAAAAAATGTGTGTTTTTTTTACATCTGTCTTTGAAATGTCCCTTACCGACATCCTTTTGGCCTAAAAATCCAGAGGTTATAGCTGCCCCACCTCTCCAGTACCTTCTCAGCCAATAGAAACATGTCTGTGTGTACTGTGTGATTGTATAGTGTGTGTGTGTGTGTGTGTGTGTGTGTGTGTGTGTGTGTGTTTGTGTATACTGTGTGGCCCCATAATCTCTGATTGCCTGGGGGACCCATAATCTCCTATTGCCCGGGGGCCCCATGAGTTGTCAGTCCGCCCCTGAGCGGCCCACATAGCCTTCAACTGTGTGTAGTGTTCTAGAGCTGGGAGTGCAATCTTCAGAGCCAGACGTTTGGCACTTACAGCGGTATCAGAATGAATAAAAGTCAAAGTACTTATGTAACGCAGCACCACCCACCAATGGGCACACAAAATTAGGGTTTTTTTTTTTTTGCCTTGGGAACAAGCTGCACATGCTCAGTTTGGTGTGTATTGCCAGAGCGATTTCTTTTCTTGGAAGAGTGCATGAGATCAGCATAGGGCCAGACAGCACTGTACAGATAGACAGCTTTATAGGACAGTCAGAGGAGAATGAAAACTCTTCCTACAAGCTTTAACCAGACACTGATAGAAGTCACAAGACTGCTATATACTGCTAATGAAAAAAGGTATTTGGCAGTTTTTATATTTACAAAAATACACTGCTCTTAAAAATTAAAGGAACACTTTCTTTTTTAAATCAGAGTATAGCATAAAGTCAATTAAACTCCTGGGATATTGATCTGGTCAGTTAAGTAGCAAAGGGGTTGTTAATCCATTTCATCTGCTTTGATGTTAATGAAATTAACAACAGGTGCACTAGATGGGCAACAATGAGATTATCTTTAAAACAGTAATGGTTTTATAGGTGGAGGCCACTGACATTTTTTTTTCCCCTACTAATCTTTTCTGACTGTTTTTCACTAGTTTTGTATTTGGCTAGGGTCAGTGTCACTACTGGTAGCATGAGATGATACCCGGACCCTATAGAGGTGGAGCAGGCAGTCCAACTCCTCCAGGATGGCACATCAATACATGTCATTGGCAGAAGGTTTGCTGTGTCTCCCAACACAGTCTCAAGAGCATGGAGGAGATTCCAGGAGACAGGTAGTTACTCCAGGAAAGCTGGACAAGGCTGTAGAAGGTTCTTAACCCATCAGCAGGACCAGTATCTGCTCCTTTGTGCAAGGAGGACCAGGATCAGCGCTGCCAGAGCCCTACAAAATGACCTCCAGCAGGCCACTGGTGTGAATGTCTCTGACCAATCCAAAACAGACTTCATGAGGGCCCAGCGTCCTGTAGTGGGCCCTGTGCTCACTGCTCGTCACCATGGAGCTCGATTACTATTTGCCATTGAACACCAGAATCGGCAGGTCCGCCACTGGTGCCCTGTGCTTTTCACAGATGATAGCAGGTTCACTCTAAGCACATGTGGCAGGCATGAAAGAACCTGGAGAAGCCTTGGAGAATGTTATGCTGCCTGTAACATCATTCAACATGACCGGTGTGGTGGTGGCTCAGTGATGGTATGGGGGAGACATATCCATGGAGGGAAGCACACAGGGGAGGGCTGGCAGCCTTAGGCCTGGGGGGCAAGTCCAGTCAAGTGGCCCATTGAACCACTGAATCAGCTCACCACCCATCTACACCACATTCCCCATACAGAGAAAGAGGGAGACTGCTCCACATTGCCCCAAAGAGAGAGAGACTGCTTGACACTGCCTGCACAGAGAGAGACTGCTTGACACTGCCTGCACAGAGAGAGACTGCTTGACACTGCCTGCACAGAGAGAGACTGCTTGACACTGCCTCCACAGAGAGAGACCCTGCTTCACACTGCCTCCACAGAGAGAGACCCTGCTTCACACTGCCTCCACAGAGAGAGACCCTGCTTCACACTGCCTCCACAGAGAGAGACCCTGCTTCACACTGCCTCCACAGAGAGAGACCCTGCTTCACACTGCCTCCACAGAGAGAGACCCTGCTTCACACTGCCTCCACAGAGAGAGACCCTGCTTCACACTGCCTCCACAGAGAGAGACCCTGCTTCACACTGCCTCCACAGAGAGAGACCCTGCTTCACACTGCCTCCACAGAGAGAGACCCTGCTTCACACTGCCTCCACAGAGAGAGACCCTGCTTCACACTGCCTCCACAGAGAGAGACCCTGCTTCACACTGCCTCCACAGAGAGAGACCCTGCTTCACACTGCCTCCACAGAGAGAGACCCTGCTTCACACTGCCTCCACAGAGAGAGACCCTGCTTCACACTGCCTCCACAGAGAGAGCAGTCACTTTCTGTGCAGGCACTGTGAAGCAGTCAGTCTCTGTACAGGCAGTGTGAAGTGGAGCAGTCTCTCAGAAAGAGACTGCATGATTGCCCCCAGAGAGACTGAGTAAAAGAGCTGGCCCCTTCCCCACACCCAGTACACAGACCAATGAGACTGCAGGAAGATGAAGACTAAAGACTGTGCTGTCACTGCCACCACACTAAGCACTACCTGTGGAGTCTTGAGCTTCTCTGGTGAGTGAGTACCACACCACTGGGCAAGCCAAGCAAGAAGAGTAGGTGAGAGTCACAGTGAGCGCAGCAGGCTAAACACGCAAGTCCTGCTGTCTCCCGGCATGAACACCAAATTCACCAGGGTGCATGGATAGTAAGAAATGCACATGCAGGCGCATGCCGGAGCACAGGCCAGATTAAGGGCATTGTGGGCCTGGTGCTGCAGTGGAGCAGGTTTAGGAGTGGCAGGGATATGAGGTAAGTAATGTCATATCCCAGCTCTTGCCCAGACGTGGTCACAGCCCCACAGGGCTGTAATGTTAGGGAAGCCCAGAACTTGAATTACCAAGCTTCCGTAAGAGCCGTGTGTCGGTGTGTGCTCTGAGGTGAAAGTTTCCAAGCCATCAGAATACAGTGATCACTGCTGGCAGCTATAGCAGCCAGCACTGATCGCTAAAAAACATAAAGACACGCTGGTTGTACTGTCAGTTGATGGAGTCAAATTCTGTACAACCAGTCTGCACAGAGATAGATTGAAATGTCTGCTGAACCAGCAGAATTTCAATCTGTCTATTGTGGCCTAAGTCCACCAGTCTCTGGGTTTAATAATATCCTCAAATCTTCTGAAAGGGGGGCTCCACTTAGGTGTAGAAATTCACTTTGAACTCCACCTTATTTCCAGAACTCTCTTTAGGGGCCTTTAACACTGAAGGCGCTGTACAGGCGTTTTAGTGCTAAAAAATAGCACCTGTAAAGCGCTCCTTATGCCACCCCAGGTTTCCCACTGGGGCGGTGCGCTTGAAGGACATTCTGAAAAGTCCAGCAAGCAGCATTATTGGAGCGGTTTGGGAGAGGTGCCCAGCCCATTGAAATGAATGCAACACGGCCGTTTTTAACACTTTCTTTGGCCACTAGTGGGGGTTAAAAGTGCCCCGCTAGCACCACTAAAACAATGATAAAGCGCCACTAAAACGAGCAGCGCTGTACCACTACCGCCCACATCACCCCAGTGTGAAAGTAACCTTTGGTATTAGATGTGCAAACAAAAAGGTGAGACGACATCTAATACCTACAGAGAGTAATGGAAATAAGGTGGAGTTCAAAGTGAACTGTGTCATTACCTGCAGGGATTGGCATTTAGGGGGGTTAAAGCAGGCAGGGATGAAATGTGATATCAACTATTCACTGCCTGTCAAATGTCTCTGAAAAGTGACCTGAGCATGGATCCTTTTCAGAGGAGTGGCAGTGGCTGCTGCAAGTGAATACAAGCATTTAGGCTCACACTGGTGTGCTGCGGTTTGGCTGCAGTGCGAGTGTACTGGCGGATGTCACACCCCCTCAGACTTCTTTTAGGTTACTCATTGTTGCTGCATGTTCTGAAAGTGCACCAAACATGCAGCATGCAGGACGTTTTGTGCCCTTTCAGAACATGCAGTAAAAATGGCATCCTCTATGTCCCAGGGGCAACATGTAGGATGACTGCCAGTACACCAGCACTGCAGCCAAACTGCAGCATGTCAGTGAGAGCCCTCATCATACCACCTAGCCCTAGGAGGGCAAGGTACTGGCACAGGCTGCTAGAAAAAAACTCTTTGGCTGCAGAGAGGAGGAGCTCACTTACTTGGATGGTCCCAGCCTCCCAGGAGCCTCACTGGATTCCAGCCAACTGCTCAGATTGAGCAGAGAGCAGGTCCAGCCTCTGCCAGCCAATGGTGTGGAGTAGGGAGGGGCTGGGCGGGGCTGTGCTGTGTAACACAGACTGTCAGCCCTGACATGAAGACATCGCTGGCTCACGGTACTGGACTCGGCCAGCTCAAGAACTGTGCATGTTGCGGTTTTGAGCTGACAAAACCGCAGCCTTTGCCACCGCATATCAGAGAAGCCCAGGGGGCAATTGCATCCCTGCCCCCTGGCCCAGCCCTCCCCTGGACGCACAGACCTCTACAGGCTAGACAATGGCACCCTGACTGCCATTAGGCATCGGGATGAAATCCTTGGACACATTGTCAGACCCTACACTGGTGCAGTGGATCCTGTGTTCCACCTGGTGCACAACAATGCCTGGCCTCATGTGGTGAGAGTATGCAGCCAGTTCCTGGAGGATGAAGGAATTTATACCATTGAATGGCCCCCACAATTGCCTGACTTAAATGCAATAGAACACCTCTGGGACATTGTTTTGGCCCATCCGACGCCGCCAGGTTGTACCTCAGTCTGTTCAGGAGCTCAGTGATGCCCTGGCTCAGATCTGGGAGGAAATACCCCAGGACAGCATTTTTCATCTCATTAGGAGCATGCCCTGACATTGTCAGGCATGCATACATGTACATGGGGGCCATACAAACTACTGAGTACCATTTTGAGTTGCTGCAATGAAATTTCAGCAAAATGAACTAGCCTGCTGCATATTGTTTTCACTTTGATTGGGGTGTCTTGGAATTCAGCCCTCTGTAGGTTGATGATCATTGATGATGATCATTGTCTTTGAATTCAGCCCTCTGTAGGTTGATGATCATTCATGATGATCATTTCCATCAAACAATGTAGCATCCTTTCGTTACTAACACATTGCCCAGTCCATATTAGTATTGATATGTTTCCCCATTGAGATCTGATGTGTTTTCAAAGTGTTCCTTTATTTTTTTGAGCAGTGTAATTCCATTTCCATGTTATGTGTACTGTGGGAGGCCATATCTAGTGAATGCAGGGTCCTGGCTTTAGTAACACTTTAATTTCCAAATTGGGGTATTGCCAAGGACCCTGTGATTGATAATACCATCATGGCTAATAGTCCGAGCTGTGAACTCAAAGTTTAGTATTGATATGCTGAATTTGTATAAATACATACAGTAGGTGGTGAATAGTGAATTTGGTGTTATTTACTTTCAGGTCAATTACAAAGGACAAGGGGGCACTCTTATTGTTTGGAGAAAAATAATTAATCTCCATCATATGGAAAGGCCTCTTCACTATAGGAACTGTAAAAATGTGGAATAGACTTCCTCAATAACTAGTTCTGACCAGATTGTTTTAAATTTCCAGCTCACATTGGATTTTTATTTAATTTCATTTTTGGTAAGTGATGAAAAATGACTATGATATGGAAATGGTTTCTGACATTACTTTTTATGTATTTAAGCGCAAATCCCGGAAGAAGATCTGTATTATCATCACCGTGCTCATTATAGCTGGCGTCGTTCTTGGACTGATTATCTGGGGAGCAACAAAAAATTAGAGAGGTGTCCTTACAAATGCCTTTAAATTCCATCTCTTCTTAACAAATCAGTGAAGAAGTAGCCCTCACAGTGAAAATGAAGAAATTGAAGTGTATATTATAAATATGAAATGTCTTACTTGCACTTTAACAGCACTGCACGCTGTTGGGTTTAATGATGTGTTAGCAGTGATCAAGAACTGTATATATTGCTTGCCATGGAATTAAGTTTTTAACACATAAGGACACATTTATAACAACTGATGTTGTTTGTCGATACCCATAGCATCCAACCTGAATTCTGCAATATTTTGTATTGCAGGTTAGAAAACTCAACCCTGCATATGATTGCTTGGATGACAGTCCTGTTTTTCTCTACATCAGTCCTTATAAATCATCCTGTACATATTTTGATTCAGAGAAAATTCTACAGTTTCACAGCTGGCTGTCTTCGGTACCCGACTATGCTGCGGCCCCTAGCTGTCCCTGCTGCAGCTGAGTCTCTAGCAGGCAGTGGTTAACAGGTGCTAGAAGCTGAAAGATAGGAAACCGAGCAACAGGAAACTGGGATCAGAATCTTAGGGAGGTCACTACATAGGCAATTCTCCATTTCATTGAAAAAAGTCTAAATAGATTTCATATACATGACACCAGAGAAAATGCACAGCTGCACTTCACAATATGATCCAGAACAAGTGCAGTGATGCCTAAACACACACAGTAAATGTTGCCACAAGTTTACAGGGAAGATGAAATCCTTTGTGTAGTTAAAGGACTCAGTCATGGGACCCAGGTAAGAAACAGACTAATTTTGAGGAAACTCAGCAAGCTGCAACATGCTTATAACCCAATGTGATTATGTGCTTTTATAATACTGTCTAGTGCAAAGAAAATTCATGAAGATAGTTGCCTACACAGATAAAGGCTAAAGTTTAGGTTTTTAATTTGGCACAAGTACTTTCCTATAATTTGGCAAAGTTACAAATCTGAACTTCACAGAGCACATGAAAGAAAATGCAGAGTAGGGGAAGGAAGAAAAAGAGCCACCAAGTGAAAAGACCAAGATACAGTAAAGATTTTTAATTTATCATCCAATTTTCTAATGAAAGATGAGGACTCTCTGCCCAAGAAGGGACTGGACTACTGTCTAACTAACAAATTACTGTCTATCCAAAGCTTATTCTTAACTACCAAATTTACTTGATGATATCTGACCATCTGACCTCTGACCGAAGGTGATATTCTAAATAGATCTATTGCTTCAGTGTTTAGGCCCAGTTTTACCATCTTACACTATCCAATGGTAAGGAATTGTAATGGTTTACCAACTATTGGTAACCCATTGGTGTCCAACATATTTAAGGGAGGAAAAAAAGCTAGGCAAACAGGCAATGCTGATTCAAACATTGTAATCAAAAACATTTATAAAGCAGGTTGAATCGTGGTCCAGAAGAGATCTGAATATACCCCAGAGCCAAACACAAAGTTTTCTGCAGAGAGTTTATATCCCCAGAGAGGGTGGGTTTGAGAGAGTCATCACCAGAAGTGAAAAGAAGTGTCTTCAAAAATCCAAACATACCACATTTTACCATCTACCAAAAGGTCCAAAAATCTTTAAGCCACCTGGACACTATAATTTCAAGCATAAACTCATTCACGTCTAATATTTCAGAATATGTTGATTTTGTACCTTCAAATCTTTGTCAAACACCTTTTTTCTTTCCTAATGGATACATCAAAGTTACTAAATCATGAACGGAGTATCCACTTGACTGCAGGCTGCCATTGGCTTATTCTGGACATTTCATCCATCTTTTCAAACTTTCCATATGTCTTACTTTTTAAGTGCAGACTTTCTATGACTGAGAAACAAGTAGATTTAATTCATACAATCACTTTTTTTTTTTTACATTTTATTGGAAAGGATGTAGATACAAATAAAATACACAACAAGATAACACAGTGTCATAGTAAACACATAATTACTTTATTTTTCTTGATACATTCTTTCTCCAACTGATTGAATTTTCACGGGTACACATTTCACAGTTCATTTTTGCTAACCTCTATATGGATGAATTTGAGGAAAGATTTCTCTCATCACCACCCAATCCCTTTGTCTTGAAAATAAACTTTTACAGGAGATTAATAGATGCTCCTCCTATAGTCATATGGGAAGAGGAACTTTCAGGTTTTTCATTGTTTGTAGAATATCCAAACCGAAATACATTAGGTCTTAACTTCATCTGCCATCATCGCCATTCTTCTATTGAATACTTCGATGTTTTTTTTAATGTGTAAACCAGGTGGCTTAATCAGCATAAAGATATTTTTTATGAATGTGGATAATAACAGCTCTCATAATTGTAGGAGCTGTCGCCATAAACCTTGGCCAGAAAATATTAGTTTTGGACACTTTAGAAGACTAAAGAGGAACTGCACCTTAGAACCAGATTATAATGACCAAATAGACATTTTCAAGCAGTGCTTTATTTACAAAAATGACCAAGAAGTTCTAAGAACTTGTATCTGATGAATGTTTTTGTCTGGAATGTCATTTTCTATTGATGATTAAGAATTTAGAATACGTGCCATGAATAGGGTGAACAAATTCACCAAAAAGTTGTGTCTTTAGGAAATAGTTAAGAATTAAACCTTTTCTTCTCAGAGATACAGTGGTCAACATAAGAAATAATGTTATTCTTTTTAAGCATTGCCAACTACTTTCACTGAACCCTCTTCTAAAGAAAGAGCTTTCAAATAAATCAAGAGCTTTTTTCTGCAGGACACTCACCCTTAAAAACACGATCGCACCAAACAAAATACTCTTGCCAAAGTTGGTTTCCCTGCCCGCTAAACGTCATTAGAAATGGAATACCTTAGATACAGTTCCCTCATGTGTCTGAGCCTTCTTTCAATTAGTCATAATTCTATCAACAGTCCTATAGAACATTTGGCCCATGAAATCCAATCTGAATTGCTCAACCCAATATGTTATCGATGTACTTGGATGAAGTATGTTGGAAGGGCAATTCAAACTTTTAGACAAAGGCTGAACAAGCATTGTTTCAATTTGATCAGGCTTTACACAGAAGGACCATTGCCTTTTCAGGGGCATAATTATTAAGAGAAATACAGTAATCCAGGAATTATAATATATTGGAAAGGTTGTGTAAGAGAGAGATGTTTCATAGACTTAATTATGGGGTCCCGATGGTTAAACAAAACCACTGAGGCTCTGTGACTTTCATCGTTATTCTACTAGCACACTCCTTTGACAGTATATTATACATGTTTTGATCTTGTTGACAGTTTTCTAACCATCTACCTTACAAGCACAGTTTATAATCCCCATTTTCTTTTCCTTCCATATTTTGCATTATCATATTTCTTGTCTGGTAAACACTAGTCATTAGTCTCCTCCATTATTTCAGCTTTTGCACTTCTATATTATTTTCCCCCCTACATTTTTTTCAATATGTAATTTTATTAATTTACTTCATACTCAAGACATTCCTTTCCTTGTGTTACATATTTCAATATACCCTTCTCCTACCCCAATTCTGCCTTTATATCATTATGTGTTGTTTGTTTTCTTTTTTGTTTTTTTTATTCATCTTATTTTTTTTATTTTCTTACCTTCTTACTTCTGCATTAAATTGTGCCTTCAGTTATTTCACAATTTTACAGGCTGCTTTTCCCTTTTCCCTCTTCCCTCTTCCAGTTATTTATCACATGCAGTACATATATTGGCATCCTTATTTCTCTTAGCTGGCTTTCAAGGCACCCTTTGTTTCATCATGTTTTGCACTGTCTCTCAAAGTCGTGTCTCATTTAAGCATTTTTCACTACCCCTACCCCATCTCTGTTAAGTTCCTTTGCATCTTTGCTTCCATTCCCAAGTCCATTCAGTGTCTTTTGCGTCACTAACTCCAGCCGTTTTCCTAGTCTGACATTTTCATTCAAGTCTTCATTGGCCTTACACCCTGTTTTTGTGTGATGCCCTTACTGTGTCTTGCCTCCTGTCCTCGCTCATTTTGGAGGTGGCTCATAGTGATTCAATGCATAGGAGACAAAATCCCATCACTCGGCCATAGAGACAGACACAATTGCATTTCAATTCTTTCTCCGGTCAGAGAGTTATATTCAGAAGCTGATTCCAACTGACAATATTTTGGTTTAAGCTTTGTTAAAAGGAGATTGTTGGCTTGCAAAATGTGTTGGATGTATTTTGTAATCCTGTTGTTGTGTGCATTTACATTGTTTTGGACTTTTGAGACGGTTATTTGGTACTTTCTTTCTTATTTTGCATAGACTTCTCAAATTGGGTGGCCACTATTTTTGCCCCCACCCAAACAAATTGTGGAGAGCTGGCAAAGCTAAGCCAATAGACATTATTAATTATTCCTCATTACAGGTTAGGGATTTATGTCTAGTGCCTCACCGTCATCTTCCTTTTGGAAATCTGAACATATGGCGCTTTGAAAATTAATCTAAAGAAAACAGAGAAGCATAATACAAAAATAGCACAAAGATCTTTTATGTATTTTGTTTTTGTTAATATTTTAGTGCCAAACGTAGTTGCTGCTGCAGAGTTTCCCCAAAAATATAATTTTTTTTTATACAGTTTTGTGTTATGTAATATCTATCTGTATTTTCAACATTACTGTAACAAAACATAATTTTGGTGTATTCCTGTTCAGGTCCATATACCATGCACTGTTGCCAAAACAATGTAAAGGTTGATGTTATGTGTAATTGTTTTGATACATCGTGTAAAGAACGCGGTAGCATTAAAATTGTACACCTTTTATAAGATTCTACCCTCTAAAACTCATTGTATTCCATTAGTAGTCGATGGAAAGACTCCTTGTTGATATCTAATACTAAAGTTAATGTGTTGTGTTTTTTTTTTCTGCGAAACAAACTGTAATTATTCTGTGGGCAGATCTGTACAGTCTACTTTTTTTATAAGAATTTAGAGTGTAGTAGATTGTCTATTGAACTTACATTCCTACTTTTTGGTGACCTATATGTTGGAAAACCTCTTTACAGTCTTTTCAAAATAAACTGATGTTGGAAACTAAGTGAAATAAACGGCTGTTTTTTGTTCAAACTCCTCTCCTTAAAATACTTGGGAAGCAAGTGGTATTTATAATATACAATAGGTAAGTAAAAGAGCTAAAATTCGGTGTATATTGCACTCTAAAATGTATATTTTATATAACATTTTTAAACCTTGGTGTCTCAGTTTTGCAGCTGCGATTACCACGTCGCTTCCAACAAAGTGGGTGCAAGGTAGCCCAGGAGCTTGTTCCCACACGCTATTTGTGGCTTGTTAATAACTCAACAGTGTTTCTATGAATAAGTCAGGTGTTGGGTGAAATGTGCCATACTGGGAGGGCTAAGGCTGGGTCTTGTCTTGACCATCTAGATCAACCATTTTCTTAAGGCCTCTTTCACACGAACGATCCATTCAGGTCCGCCTGTCAGTTTTTTAGGCGGACCTGAACGGATGCTCCATAGACCTCTATGGAGTGTTGGGTGTCAGCAGTGACACGTCCGCTGACATCCGACCCGCTCCGATCCGAAAAAGTGTGACGGAGGAAAAACCTACTTTTCTATCCATCATCGGATCGGGTAACGATAGACTCTGAGTGAAGCATGAATCTATCCATGGCCATCGCTGCCACCCCCTATTCAGGCACGTGGCTCATTTTCGGGAGCCAGAATTACAGTGGCGGGGGGTGTTTTTGAAGCACCTGATTAGAGCCATATGCTTCAAAATAGGTGAACTGTTAGCGCCACAAATCAGGTGCTGGGGTCTTTTACCCGGCACCTGATTGGCTGAAACAGGCGCTGTGATTGGACGCCTATCAGTGGGAGAGGACGGGAGGAGATGCATGGAGTCCACCGCTCACCGCCATCACCCACTGCCTCAACGAGACAGGGTAAGTGGCGGGCAGACGGCGAGCGGGCTGGATCACAGTGGCGGCAGTGTTTGGGCACAGTGGCTGCATTTGGCACAGTGGCAGCGTTTGGGCAGTGGCAGCGTTTGGCACAGTGGCAGAATTTGATGGGCACAGTGGCTACATTTGATGGGCACAGTGGCTGTGTTTGATGGGCACAGTGGGGGTTCAATTGATGGGGTTTTTTTCAGAATTTTTCAGTTTGTTTGCACTCCCCTAAAATTTTTGAGCACCAGCCACCACTGGCTGGGAGCACTTTATCCACATTACCAGATGCTGTACTTATTTTCCTGGAGTGTTACTACTGTAGTGCTACCCCCACAGGAGCCACTGGTAATGCAGGCCTATTTCCTCCTCTCACAGCATGCACTGCTCCTGTCTGCATCAGACACTCTTAGCCCTTGCACACACGGTCGGACATTCCGACCACAAAATCCGTTGGATTTTTTCCGACAGTTTTTGTCCGAAACTGGTGTTGCATACACGCGGTCGGACAAAGTTGTCAGAAAATCCAATCGTTCGGAGCGTGATGACAATTGTTCGTTACGACAGGACTACGTTCAGGCTAGTAGCCAATAGCTTTGGTCTCGTAATCTGATCTGAGCATGCGTGGCACTTTGATCGGAATTTTCTGTCCGAAATGTCCGACCGTGTGTACAAGGGCTTAGACAGATCTGCACTGCACCGTAACTTCCCCACTGTGTAGCAGGATTAAAGTGGTTGTAAAGGCTCAAGTTTTTTTACCTTCATGCATTCTATGCGTAAAGGTAAAGAACCTTCCGTGTGAAGCAGCTGCCCCCACCCCCCCCATACTTACCTGAGCCCCATCTGGATCCAGCAATGTGCACAAGAGCAGTGGCTCTCCCGGGTCTCTTCCTCCTCATTGGCTGAGAGAGCAATGAGAGCCATTGACTCCTGTTACTGTCAATGACAGCCAGTGAGCCAATGAGGTGAGAGCAAGGGCAGGGCTGAGCCGCATTCCAAGTGTGAATGGATACACAGAGCAGTAGCTCGGGTGCTCCCATATAAAGCTACGTGCTATGGGGAAACTCAGGAACACAGGCTGGGGACCTGAGAAGAGGAGGATTGGGGTTGCTCTGTGCAAAATCACTGCACAGGGCAGGTATGCCTTTAATATCACTTGAAGCACTCAAATAGGGGAGTTCCTTCACAGCTGCTTTGCTGGCTCTACCTCTCTCTCTGAAAGGGCTCCCAGCTAAGCCTACCTGGGGCCTTGATATTTCACATGACTCCTGGGGCTTCTCCTTTGTCACTCTCTGCCCCAGGGGCAGAGCCCCCAGCAGAGGGGTCTCCTCCAGCAGTCTGGCTGCCAGGCCTCAGAATAATTAGAGGGATTGGCCAAAGACCCATAAATATTCAGGCTGCTTGTTTTTCTCTCCCTCCCACTATACTTCCAGAAGACAGGGGGAAGTAGCAAAACAGCAGCCTGTGAGACACTTAACAGTCCAAAGCAATCAACCCCTGCTCCACTGCTTACAGAGAAGCTGACTAAATTTGCCTAGCAGACTACTCCGAAAACAACTACATGGAGATCTGCACAGGGGGGGCATAAACTTATAAATGAGAAGAGAAAAGAGATCATATACAAAAGGGTTGGGGGTACACTAGGGACGCTGAAGGCGATATGGGACCAAAGCTCGCAGATAAGTCTAACATATAAGGGAGCCTGAAGCAACATTTTATCAAGGAAAGTATTTCAGCCTTTCGAAAAATGGAACAAGTTCCCCCCACCAATGGGGTTTTTAGGCAGCAAAAAACAATGATAAATGCATGTCAAATTAATATGAAAAATGTTTTAATATTTGATAAAAACATGAGCACTTAAAAACAAGCTCTTATATGCAGAATACAATATTATCAATGGACATACACTGAACAGACTTAGCTATAAATACACTGTATGAAATAATAACAGTAGAAATATAGTTCTAACGCGTTTCAACCACTCAGGGTCTTCTTCAGAGGTGGTCTGTTAATAAAAACAAAATTACACTAAATGAATCTATCAAGTGTTATTTGTATTGGGATTATCTTATATTTGTTAATATGATTTACCCAATAGTGTACTTCCAAAGGAATAGAGTAAGTTGTAAGTTATAATACTTAGTGGTGGAGTTCCCCCATAGGGTAATGTTTCAGTTTCCTTCACACATCTGGAATGTTACCCGGTCCATATGTTCTGCCAAGATGCCAAGGAGAGGGAGTAGAATCAGAGAACCAGAGGCGTGGCTCGCGGGAAGTCACACGAATACCATACCCCCCATAAATATAGGAAGTAGGTGCAGGTATAGGCGGCCGGCCAATGTGGTAAGCTACATCTGTGAAAAAAATCCCAACATGAATAGAATCAAAAACATATATTTGATATATAAACACAGGGTGTATATATGGTATGAAAATATTGTCATACACATAATCTATATATATAGAAAAAACCTCCCCAAATATCTAAATACACATCTGGGATGCTTTGGGAAGGGGAAGCCTTTATTGGAATCAAACATCCAAGGGCAGCCACCTTCTACAGTTTACCGAAGATTCATAAATGTCAATCCCGACCTCCAGGTCAGCCGATCATTTCAGGGAAAGGTGGAATAGCTGAAAATCTCAGCAAAGTTATTGATTCATTTTTACAGCCATTTGTCATGTGTATGCCCTCCTATGTGAAGGACACTACACATCTATTACAGACAATTGAGAACTATACTTTAACTGCAAATTCCATCCTGGTGGCCATTGATGTGGAGGCGCTATATAGCTCGATCCCACATAGTAAGGGGATCGAAGTTATACAGAGCTTACTTCAAGCAAGTGGGAGATACAAACATGAAGTGAACGAATTCATAGTGGATGGATTGGACTATATTTTACATCATAATTTCTTTCTATTCAACAACTCCCACTACCTCCAGGTGCAGGGCGTGGCCATGGGCACCTGTTGTGCTCCGGCCTACGCCAATCTGTACCTGGGGGAGTGGGAGAAATCCCTCCTGGCTGATGGGGACCTTGTCGGGTACACGTGCCACATCGCTATGTGGCGACTGTATATCGACGATGTCCTCATCATCTGGGAGGGATCGGAGACGGCTTTACTGGAATTTAAATCCTGTATCAATATAAACAAATACAATTTGAAGTTCACTATGACATATGACACCCAGAACATCACATTTTTGGATGTCATAATAGGTCGCACCCCAGAGAATTCAATTTTCACCTCACTATACCGTAAATACCGCGGGCAACACGGTACTGCACGCGGACAGTTTCCACCCCATGGCCTTAAAACGCTCTATACCCTATGGCCAGTACTTGCGTCTCCGCAGAAACTGCTCAAATGACAGTCTCTTCAAGGAAGAGGCCCGCAAACTTCAGACCAGATTCCTTGCACGAGGATACAGTCGTTCATGCCTTCGCAGGGCCTATAACAAAGTTGTGGTCTTACCGCGTAGGGACCTCCTGTTTTCTAAGAGGGAACGCAGTGATCCTACCGTGGATTCACCTAGGATCACTATGCGTTTCACTAAACAACATAATATTATTTGTAATATTATTCAAAAACATTGGCCCATTCTTAAAGATGATCCTAAAATTGGATGCTTTGTTCCAGCATGCCCCTCGATTTCTTTTAAAAGGGCTTCTTCGCTATATGACAAATTAGTGCAGAGTGAATACAAAAGTGAAACTAAAAGGTCCAAACATTGTTCAGTCTTCGGCTCCTTTCCTTGCAATCACTGTTCGTGTTGTAAATATATTAGACGTGATAAGACCTTTCGTTTACCAAATGGTGTTACTTTTCGACCCACCCACTTTGTAAATTGTCAAACACAAGGTGTAGTATATCTTTTGGAGTGTGAATGTGGGGCATACTATGTGGGTAAAACCAAACAAGAATTCCACCGCCGTATGTCCAAACATGTGTATAGCATGGAAATTGGTAACTATTATTTGCCAATTGGACGACATGTTGTATTAGCACACGATTACAGAATGCCCAAATTCACATTCACTGCCCTAGATCGAATACATATACCAGCTCGGGGGGGGGGGGTGATTGGAATAAGACCTTATTACAACGTGAACAGAGGTGGATACATAAATTGGATGCCACCTCTTTTCCAGGTCTAAATGAATCGGTCTCCTTTGCTCCTTTCCTAAAGGGGTTTTCCTCAGGAAGGACACAGTAGAGACCATCCATCGAACCTCTCCCCCCCCCTCCCCCCCTGTTTTTTGACCCTATTTTCCCCATCACTTCTCGAGTAATTTTTCCTCCTTAGTTCTTTTCTATTATCTCTCAAGTAACTCTTTAGCAATATTTCTTGGCCATGCCTTTTTGCAAACTGTTGGAAACTCCCAGCTACTGTGATCACATGGGTTCTAAACAGGGTACTATATATGGCTATTAGTGATGGCCGAACGGTTCGCCCGGCGGTCGTTTCGCGGCGAATTTCCGACATTCGCGGTCCGCACGTTCGAACGCCTTTTTCCGTCGTTCGCCGCGGCGGACTTACGTGTTTAATGTATACAAGAACTTTAACCTTTGGTGACACGTTTATCATGTGATACAGGACAGCCAATTGAGACATGACAGCACATGGACACTTGTACATTCCCCCTAACCTATAAATACACCCGATCCGGTGGCCATTTTACATTCTTTCTTCTGTTAAGATAGGGACAGGTTCCTGTGTGGAGTAGGGAGAGATAAACCACTAGCTATTTGGTACACAAAAGTTCTTTTCAGGACTGGTATAGGTGTTAGGTGTTGATAGGTTTGCTGTGCTGCTGATTCTTGCAGCAGCCTGAGTGTCTTTTGTTAGTTTAGAGAAAGGGAAAGGACGGTGTATGCTACAGGGACAGCCAGATTAGTCTTTCATCATCATCATCATCATCATCATCATTAGCTGTTACTATCAAGGTCCACAAAAGAGCTGTTCCAGTAACCACTAATCGTTCTCTTTTTTTGCCAATTTGTATAGGGACAGGAAGGAAGCAGTGTTGTCAGGCAGTGAGGGTAATTTTAAAGACTTGCTGTTATTATTAGTTCCACAAAGGTTCTTTTCAGGACTGGTATCAGTGGTACAGTAATAGGCTTGTACATGTATAATATTCTTTCTTCCAAATATAGAAAGGATATTATACTTGACTGCTGCCCTTCTGCTGCAGTCTGCTAAACATTCACAACTCACTTGTTCCACAAAAGTTCTTATAAGGACTGGTAACTTGGTATAGGGTGCTACGGTACATAGGCTTGAGTGCGGTACAGTCTGCTGTTCTGTAAGGACCGCTATCGGTCCACAATAGATAGGGTTGACGTGCACCACTGCTGACCGCTGCCCTATACTGCAGCAGTCCTTCAGCGGTATAGGGACTGACGTACAGTCTGCTAATCACTAACACACAACCTGCTTGTTCCACAAAAGTTCTTATAAGGACTGGTAACTTGGTATAGGGTGCTACGGTACATAGGCTTGAGTGCGGTACAGTCTGCTGTTCTGTAAGGACCGCTATCGGTCCACAATAGATAGGGTTGACGTGCACCACTGCTGACCGCTCACCTATACTGCAGCAGTCCTTCAGCGGTATAGGGACTGACGTACAGTCTGCTAAACACTAATACACAACCTGCTTGTTCCACAAAAGTTCTTATAAGGACTGGTAACTTGGTATAGGGTGCTACGGTACATAGGCTTGAGTGCGGTACAGTCTGCTGTTCTGTAAGGACCGCTATCGGTCCACAATAGATAGGGTTGACGTGCACCACTGCTGACCGCTCACCTATACTGCAGCAGTCCTTCAGCGGTATAGGGACTGACGTACAGTCTGCTAATCACTAACACACAACCTGCTTGTTCCACAAAAGTTCTTATAAGGACTGGTAACTTGGTATAGGGTGCTACGGTACATAGGCTTGAGTGCGGTACAGTCTGCTGTTCTGTAAGGACCGCTATCGGTCCACAATAGATAGGGTTGACGTGCACCACTGCTGACCGCTCACCTATACTGCAGCAGTCCTTCAGCGGTATAGGGACTGACGTACAGTCTGCTAAACACTAATACACAACCTGCTTGTTCCACAAAAGTTCTTATAAGGACTGGTAACTTGGTATAGGGTGCTACGGTACATAGGCTTGAGTGCGGTACAGTCTGCTGTTCTGTAAGGACCGCTATCGGTCCACAATAGATAGGGTTGACGTGCACCACTGCTGACCGCTGCCCTATACTGCAGCAGTCCTTCAGCGGTATAGGGACTGACGTACAGTCTGCTAAACACTAATACACAACCTGCTTGGTCCACAAAAGTTCTTATAAGGACTGGTAACTTGGTATAGGGTGCTACGGTACATAGGCTTGAGTGCGGTACAGTCTGCTGTTCTGTAAGGACCGCTATCGGTCCACAATAGATAGGGTTGACGTGCACCACTGCTGACCGCTCACCTATACTGCAGCAGTCCTTCAGCGGTATAGGGACTGACGTACAGTCTGCTAATCACTAACACACAACCTGCTTGTTCCACAAAAGTTCTTATAAGGACTGGTAACTTGGTATAGGGTGCTACGGTACATAGGCTTGAGTGCGGTACAGTCTGCTGTTCTGTAAGGACCGCTATCGGTCCACAATAGATAGGGTTGACGTGCACCACTGCTGACCGCTGCCCTATACTGCAGCAGTCCTTCAGCGGTATAGGGACTGACGTACAGTCTGCTAAACACTAATACACAACCTGCTTGGTCCACAAAAGTTCTTATAAGGACTGGTAACTTGGTATAGGGTGCTACGGTACATAGGCTTGAGTGCGGTACAGTCTGCTGTTCTGTAAGGACCGCTATCGGTCCACAATAGATAGGGTTGACGTGCACCACTGCTGACCGCTGCCCTATACTGCAGCAGTCCTTCAGCGGTATAGGGACTGACGTACAGTCTGCTAATCACTAACACACAACCTGCTTGTTCCACAAAAGTTCTTATAAGGACTGGTAACTTGGTATAGGGTGCTACGGTACATAGGCTTGAGTGCGGTACAGTCTGCTGTTCTGTAAGGACCGCTATCGGTCCACAATAGATAGGGTTGACGTGCACCACTGCTGACCGCTGCCCTATACTGCAGCAGTCCTTCAGCGGTATAGGGACTGACGTACAGTCTGCTAAAAACTAATACACAACCTGCTTGGTCCACAAAAGTTCTTATAAGGACTGGTAACTTGGTATAGGGTGCTACGGTACATAGGCTTGAGTGCGGTACAGTCTGCTGTTCTGTAAGGACCGCTATCGGTCCACAATAGATAGGGTTGACGTGCACCACTGCTGACCGCTCACCTATACTGCAGCAGTCCTTCAGCGGTATAGGGACTGACGTACAGTCTGCTAAACACTAATACACAACCTGCTTGTTCCACAAAAGTTCTTATAAGGACTGGTAACTTGGTATAGGGTGCTACGGTACATAGGCTTGAGTGCGGTACAGTCTGCTGTTCTGTAAGGACCGCTATCGGTCCACAATAGATAGGGTTGACGTGCACCACTGCTGACCGCTCACCTATACTGCAGCAGTCCTTCAGCGGTATAGGGACTGACGTACAGTCTGCTAAACACTAATACACAACCTGCTTGTTCCACAAAAGTTCTTATAAGGACTGGTAACTTGGTATAGGGTGCTACGGTACATAGGCTTGAGTGCGGTACAGTCTGCTGTTCTGTAAGGACCGCTATCGGTCCACAATAGATAGGGTTGACGTGCACCACTGCTGACCGCTCACCTATACTGCAGCAGTCCTTCAGCGGTATAGGGACTGACGTACAGTCTGCTAATCACTAACACACAACCTGCTTGTTCCACAAAAGTTCTTATAAGGACTGGTAACTTGGTATAGGGTGCTACGGTACATAGGCTTGAGTGCGGTACAGTCTGCTGTTCTGTAAGGACCGCTATCGGTCCACAATAGATAGGGTTGACGTGCACCACTGCTGACCGCTCACCTATACTGCAGCAGTCCTTCAGCGGTATAGGGACTGACGTACAGTCTGCTAAACACTAATACACAACCTGCTTGTTCCACAAAAGTTCTTATAAGGACTGGTAACTTGGTATAGGGTGCTACGGTACATAGGCTTGAGTGCGGTACAGTCTGCTGTTCTGTAAGGACCGCTATCGGTCCACAATAGATAGGGTTGACGTGCACCACTGCTGACCGCTGCCCTATACTGCAGCAGTCCTTCAGCGGTATAGGGACTGACGTACAGTCTGCTAAACACTAATACACAACCTGCTTGGTCCACAAAAGTTCTTATAAGGACTGGTAACTTGGTATAGGGTGCTACGGTACATAGGCTTGAGTGCGGTACAGTCTGCTGTTCTGTAAGGACCGCTATCGGTCCACAATAGATAGGGTTGACGTGCACCACTGCTGACCGCTGCCCTATACTGCAGCAGTCCTTCAGCGGTATAGGGACTGACGTACAGTCTGCTAAACACTAATACACAACCTGCTTGGTCCACAAAAGTTCTTATAAGGACTGGTAACTTGGTATAGGGTGCTACGGTACATAGGCTTGAGTGCGGTACAGTCTGCTGTTCTGTAAGGACCGCTATAGGTCCACAATAGATAGGGTTGACGTGCACCACTGCTGACCGCTCACCTATACTGCAGCAGTCCTTCAGCGGTATAGGGACTAAGAGTTTTGTCACAGGGTCATTTAAAAAATGACATGCAGAGGAAGAGGCAGGCCCTTCCGCAGGGGTGGTAGGGGTAGGGCAGGAGCAACAGGCTTGAGCCAAAGTGGGAAGTTGCAGAAGGTGCGTTCAATTACTTTAAAGGATGCACCAGACTTGGTTGAGTGGCTCGCTCAGCCTTACTCTTCTGCACCCTCCTCATCCTCTCGATCTGCACCCTCTTCTTCACTCTCTGCTATGTGCACCCCCAAAGACACTACCACCAACAACACGACCACCACCACCACCACCACATACCTTCCGCTTGAGTCACTGGAATTATTTTCCGATCCATATCAAGAGGACATTTCTGATGCGCAGCCACTCTTGGTATTGGATCAGGAAGAGGAGGTAGCAACAAGCGCTACTCAGCAGTCTGACGCCAGTACCCAGATCAGCCCAAGGAGGAGGTTGGTCCCCGGTGTTGCTGCCTACTCCGAGATCTCTACTTATAGCGGTGGGGAAGGTGACGTTGATGATGACGTGTCTAGTGATGTCACGTGGGTGCCCACAAGAGAGGAAGAGGAGGGGAGTTCAGAGGGAGATATGGACCAGCAGATAGGGAGGAGAAGCAGCAATGACTTACATTGCACAGCAGGGACAAAGCAGACTGCAAATGTATCAGGAGCGAGTCATCGACCATGTACGGTCACATCTGGCGCTCCCAGGACACCGGCACATGGCTCCGCAGTGTGGGCTTTTTTAAACGTGTCTGCTGCTGACAATAGCGTTGCCATCTGCAATCTTTGCAGTCAACGCGTTAGTCGCGGTAAGCCCAATACTCACCTAGGGACGACCGCCTTAAGAAGGCACATGAGCAGCCATCACCGAGCCCAGTGGGAGCAACGGAACACACAAAGCCACACTGCAGGCTCTCACCGTCCAGCCTCGTCTTCTACTTCTCCTTCTCCTCTCTCCTCACAATTGTCCTCCACTCCACCTTCCATCACGCCAAGCTCACATTTTTCTGCAAAAAGGCAGGCTTCCGTGGGCCTAATGTTTGAGCGTAAAAAAATGATGATGCCGGATAACCCTCTTGCCCAACGGTTGGCGGCTGGCTTGTCAGAACTCATAGCCCGCCAACTACTGCCATATAAACTGGTGGACTCGGAGGCCTTTCGCAAATTTGTGGCCATTGGAACACCACAATGGAAGGTCCCAGGAAGGAAGTATTTCTCAGAGAAGGGCATCCCAGAGCTATATGGCCATGTTCAGCGGCAAGTGAATGTATCTCTGGCACACAGTGTCGGTGCCAAGATACATCTGACCACAGACACGTGGTCTAGCAAACACGGGCAGGGAAGGTATATCAGTTTTACTGCCCACTGGGTGAACCTTCTGACGGCCGTCAAGCATGTAACCCGTGGCACCCGTGTAGATTTGGTTTTACCGCCACGGATTGCATGCAGGCCTGACTCTTCTTCTCCTCCTCCTACTCCATCCTCCTCCCTCTCCTCCTCAGCTGCCTCCTCCTTTTCCGCTGCTAGCGTCTCTTCCACTGCACCGCCCAAGCTCCCCAGAACCTATTCCACATGCCAGGTGAGACGTTGCCATGCCGTGCTGCGTCTGTTGTGCCTGGAAGCAAAGAGCCACACTGGCCCGGCACTCCTTTCAGCTTTGCGTTCACAGGCAGATGAGTGGCTAACACCGCTCAATTTGACAGTTGGTAAAGTGGTGTGTGACAACGGTGCCAATCTGCTTAGCGCATTGAAACAGGGCAAAATCACGCACGTGCCGTGCATGGCACACGTCTTAAACTTGGTCGTGCAGCGATTCCTTGTCAAATACCCTGGGGTCCAGGACATCTTGCGGCAGGCAAGGAAAATCTCGGCCCATTTCAGAAGATCTTACACGGCCATGGCTCGCCTTGCTGACATTCAGCGGCGACACCATCTGCCGGTCAGACGTCTTATTTGCGATTGCCCGACGCGATGGAACTCAACCTTCTATATGCTTGATAGGCTGCTCCAGCAGAAACGTGCAGTTAACGTCTACCTGTATGAACTCTGCGAAAGAAACGGTTCTGGGGAGCTGGGTTTTTTTTCACCGCGCCAGTGGCTGCTCATGCGCGACACATGCAGACTTCTGCGGCCATTTGAGGAGATCACCAAACTGGTCAGTCGCAGCCATGGCGCCATCAGTGACATGGTACCTTATGCCTTCTTTCTGGAGCGTGCATTGCGTCGTGTCATTGATCAGGCTGTGGAGGAGCAGGAGCGGGAAGATGAGGAAGTCGCAATGCTGGATGAATTCCCAGGGGGGGCTACTCTATCTGAGACAAGTCAACAACAGGAGTCTGATGAGGAGTCAGAGGAGGATGGTGCCGGGGCGGATGAGCAGGAGCAAGAAGAGCATGCTTTAAACCTTTCTGGGATCCCTGTTGTGCGAGGATGGGGAGAGGAGAATGAAGAGGACGACATTATCCTGGATGATGAGCAGGAGCCAGGCCACCACACCGCTTCCACTTTAGTGCAAATGGGGGCCTTCATGCTCCAGTGTTTTAATAGGGACCCCCGTATAAAAAGCATGAGGGTCAAGGACCAGTACTGGGTGGCAACGTACTTAGACCCCCGGTACAAACACAAAATGGCGGAAATGTTACCGCCGTCGCAGAGGGCTGTCAGAATGCAGCACTTCCAGGCCTTGCTTCGAGAAATGCTGCATTCTGCTTTTGCGTGCGCTGGCAGAGGAGCAATTCCCACTCCCAGAGAAGGATTTGCGGGTACCAATCCAACAGCGCCTGCAAGAAGAGGCCGGTTTGAAGATGTGTTGGTGACTTCGGATATGAGGTCATTCTTTCAGCCGACCCATCGACAGGTGTCATCCGGATCCAGCATCAGGGAACGCCTAGACCGTCAGGTGTCCGACTACATTGGGTTAACGGCCGATGTGGACGCTCTGAGGAGTGATGAACCCCTAGACTACTGGGTGGGCAGGCTTGACCTCTGGCCAGAGCTTGCCCAATTTGCAATCGAACTGTTGGCTTGCCCCTCATCCAGTGTCCTGTCCGAAAGGACGTTCAGCGCAGCAGGGGGGATTGTGACCGATAAGCGTACTCGCCTAGCTCACCACAGTGTTAACTACCTCACATTTCTAAAAATGAATGAGGCATGGATCTCGGAGGAATTCAACACATGTGACCAGTAGACCATGTATATGTCTATAAACTATTTTTTTAATCAAGCACACAGACCTTCTTAATTCATTTGGCTCACTTCCTTGACCCAAAAAAGCACACCGTACTATATGCCCCTACCCTCCTCTTTGAAGAGGTTGAGCGGTGTCATATTTCTACTGGGGCTGCTTATGATATCCCTGTGCTGTGCTGACTTCCTCCTGGGGGTTCTTATTATGAAGGGATCACACTATCCCTGTGCTGTGCTGACTTCCTCCTGGGGGTTCTTATTATGAGGGGATCACACCATCCCTGTGCTGTGCTGACTTCCTCCTGGGGCTGCTTACGGTGCTGCTGTCAGTGCTGTATGTCACGGTGCTGCTGTCAGCGCTGTATGTCACGGTGCTGCTGTCAGCGCTGTATGTCACGGTGCTGCTGTCAGCGCTGTATGTCACGGTGCTGCTGTCAGCGCTGTATGTCACGGTGCTGCTGTCAGCGCTGTATGTCACGGTGCTGCTGTCAGCGCTGTATGTCACGGTGCTGCTGTCAGCGCTGTATGTCACGGTGCTGCTGTCAGCGCTGTATGTCACGGTGCTGCTGTCAGCGCTGTATGTCACGGTGCTGCTGTCAGCGCTGTATGTCACGGTGCTGCTGTCAGTGCTCTGTATTACGGTGCTGCTGTCAGATGCCTCTATCACGGTGCATGTGTCATTCCGGTATGTCACGCTGCTGGTGATCATCTCCTGCACCCTCTTCTTTGCCTACCCTGGTCCCTGACCTTCCCTCTCCTCCATTGCCTTCATTAGCTCCATAGTCCTGAATTGTTAGAACAATTTCCCAAATAAAATAAAAATGCTTGTAGTTATCGATCCCAAATTCACCTCATACATGTATTATGTCATTGTCCAGATGGTGGGACTACGTTTTACCCCCTAATAATTACCACGTGGCCGCAAATTCGACATGAAGGTTTGCAAAGTTCGCCTCCCATTGAAGTCAATGGGGCCCGCGGCGAACGGTCGGTTTCGCGAACGTTTGGGTCCGTTCGCATTTCGCGTTCGCGAAACGTCCCGTCGGAAGTTCGTCCATCACTAATGGCTATTTTGTAATAGAATATATCTCCATGTGACCAATTATTTAGAAATGTTATTATATTTTCTGTTGTTATATATTTATTGTAGTTGTAGATCTACTATGATCGCCTTTTAAGTAAAGACATGCGTCTGTATGTCGGGAAATGCATGTCATATATATATACGTAAAATAATATGAAACTACATAATATGATCGGTGAAACAAATGTATGTTACTGTGATGTTGTGCTGGGATCTGCCGCCCCCCCCCCTCCCCGGTCTTTTTCTTCCCCCTCCCCCCCTTTTTTTTTTTTGTGTGCCTCCCCCCCCCCGATGTCCCTCACTCACACACCCCTACCCTATTTAAGTCCCGGGGCCGGGGGAACTTTTTGGACAGTTGCGGCATGCCTCGTTATTTGCATTACAGGGTTTCGTTCCTTTCTTCTCTTCCCCCTGACTAATGTTTATTCCTCACTAATATGGTCTTTCTGCCATTTGCCTCTTTGTGGTGGGGGGATGGGTTGGTGCTCTGGCATGACTCCCCGGCAAGGGTAGGAGAGGCCCGTGTTTGTTTTCATACATGGCCCTCTCCACATGCCTCCCTTTGTGTTATTGGGCGGGCTGGCCCCGCCCAGCTATAAGGGACACGTATTCCCTTGCCGGCGGCATCCCTGGATACTTCCGGACGTACACCTCGCGTGCGTCCGCATCTCTGCGGACGCACGCGACGCACTGACGTCACGCAGTTGCGACGGAAGTGACGTCATTTCGGGGCCACTTTGCGGCCTTCCGGGACGCCGGGGCGGCCACACGTGGTTGACCTAATTAGGCGACCACGCGGCAAATAGAACCCATGGGTGCTATATCAACAGCATTTCCTGTAGGAAGGTCACATTTACTTTATGAACAAGGACTCTGTTAACCTTCATTTGCTGGATGGTAAGTTTGGCTATTTCCTACTCGATCTGTAATTACTGATCTATTGCATTCAAGTAATATCTTGAAACCCGTAAAGGAGCATCCTGATTGTCTTACTTAATTTCAGATTGGGTGACTTCATAGAATATGAGTTTGTGACTGTGCCTGGTACTTCTCCCGGGATAGGTCTCCAGTAGCAGTCCTTCTCTTCCCCACCTGGGGAACTTTCTATCAAGCCCATTAACTCAGGTAATAGCCTTTATTCTTACCATAAATACTGTTCACTAAATTAGGTTAGCATACCCGTTAGTTTTTTTTTAAAAAATGTTCTCCTCCTCACTTGTCACTCTGACAGGTACTTCACATGTCACACTATTTTTGTAACTATTCATGTACACCTCATCATTTTCTTTTTACACGCATTTCTCACTTTTACACGTATTCACCTCACTCATTCATTTCATTTACCAACACTCTGATGTTGACCTATACACACCGCTCACCCTCTTACTGCTTTTCCCTTTCTTAGATGTTTTTTCCTTTTTAGCATGCAGTTTTTAATTTTCATAGTTTGTTCCACTACTTGGAGTTTTTTGTTCACCATTTTTTCTGCTCTTTTTTGTTCACTAACTGATCCATTGTCCTCACTGATGCACACAATTTACCCTTTTTCATACCAAACAAACATAGTTTTTTTTTTCTCCTGAAACCGTATCTGGGTAGGGTGTCTTTTTCTCTATCTCTTCCCCTTCCCAAAGCATCCCAGATGTGTATTTAGATATTTGGGGATGTTTTTTCTATATATATAGATTATGTGTATGACAATATTTTCATACCATATATACACCCTGTGTTTATATATCAAATATATGTTTTTGATTCTATTCATGTTGGGATTTTTATCACAGATGTAGCTTACCACACCGGCCGCCTATACCTGCACCTACTTCCTATATTTATGGGGGGTATGGTATTCGTGTGACTTCCCGCGAGCCCCGCCTCTGGTTCTCTGATTCTACTCCCTCTCCTTGGCATCTTGGCGGAACATATGGACCGGGTAACATTCCAGATGTGTGAAGGAAACTGAAACATTACCCTATGGGGGAACTCCACCACTAAGTATTATAACTTACAACTTACTCTATTCCTTTGGAAGTACACTATTGGGTAAATCATATTAACAAATATAAGATAATCCCAATACAAATAACACTTGATAGATTCATTTAGTGTAATTTGTTTTTTATTAACAGACCATCTCTGAAGAAGACCCTGAGTGGTTGAAACGCGTTAGAACTATATTTCTACTGTTATTATTTCATACAGTGTATTTATAGCTAAGTCTGTTCAGTGTATGTCCATTGATAATATTGTATTCTGCATATAAGAGCTTGTTTTTAAGTGTTCAGGTGGAGCTCATGTTTTTATCAAATATTAAAACATTTTTCATATTAATTTGACATGCATTTATCATTGTTTTTTGCTGCCTAAAAACCCTGTTGGTGGGGGAATTTGTTCCATTTTTCGATTTGATAGGGGTGAGCAGCACCTTCCGAGCTCTTTGTAGCACTGTGTTCTTCCTGATTATCAGTATTTCAGCCTTTTAGATTGTATTTAGATGATTAAAGTGGTTCTAAATAGTTTTTGTTACCTTAATGCATCTTCTAAAAAATGAATTCCCACCTGCCGAACATATCCAACACCATCCCTAAACACTTCAAGGGGCACATGAGCGGGTGCCTCCATAACACTCCAGCTTGCTAAGGAGACACCTGGGGGAAGGAGGAGCAGAAGAGAAAAAAGAGGTAGGGGACTGCTGTGTGCAATATCGTTATCGTTATATCGTATAACATCTTTTTTAATTTAATCATAATAAAAAAAATAACCTCTTAGTTGTGGTGGTTTTTATCAAAGGGTAAGATGAACTGAAAAGTGCCACTATGCAACATTATTCTTAGGCCAGAAAACTGTACTGAGTTTTGGTATAGACATATGTTGTGTAGCACCTTCTAGTGTGTGCTAGAAGCAGGAGTAGAAAAAAACACAAATCTGGCCAGGAATAACCTGCGTCATGGAATTGGGTCAGGGTTATTAGAGGCCAGGGCTGGATGGATCCTGACAGCTCTCTAATACCTTCATCTGGTCTAGAAGGTTGAAAAATCTTCAAGAACTAGAAACCTCAGCCAATCTCCCAAAGTGGGTTGGCAGGGGACTCAGACTACCCCATAAATAGACAAGGGCAATGTCAGCAGGGCAGTCGGGTGGAAGATTGAGTACCCCCTACTTTGGGTGGGGGTGACTGCTTTGGGCCTCCTCCCACATGTATCATCATGTGGTATTCTTCTGATCGTGATTAGACCTGGAAAAGGTCTAAACTGGAGGTGAGCGCAGTGGTGAAAGGTGGTTGGGAGTCACTACACAATTGTATTAACTAAAATCCACAAGGGTGAAGGTGGAAATACTCTGGGATATGAGAAGTCTTTAGTTTCCATTTTATTTCCTGTTCATATTCAGGAAGGTAGATGATTAGATTAGGGGATGGCTGACAACGTCCATGATCCAACTTAGAGATATCTAGACATGGAAGCTGCATACATGCTCTTTGCCCATAATGGAATAAATTAATACATTTTTCACACAAGATTCACACACCTTTTACCCAGGAGTCACACAGACCATCTAGTTCAACCAATAGAAAATATAAATAAATAGAAAACCTCCATATACACTATGTTATACCCACAGTTGATCCAACAAATAAAACATAATCAAATTTTCTCCAGTAAGGAAAAAAAAAATCCAGATTCCCTGAATGCAATCGGATATTCCCTGAATCAATTACCCCTGACAATATTACCGCTAAAGATTTGTATCCAGTTGTGCATTTAGAAATCCATCCAGCCCTTTTTTTTAAATCCACAGAGCTGGCCAGAGCTAGTTTTTGAGGGAGTCTATTCCACATTTTCACAGCTCTTACTGTGGAGAAGCCTTTCTATATATTGTGAGGGGGTTCGCTCGGTAGCGGGTGTGTGTGACCCCCTGGATGGGTTCACAACACAAAGTCAGGCACAGCAGACAGCGGTGTAGGTGCAAAAACAAAAGATCCGGTTTATTTAGGCTACATGCAGTGATACATATAACAGCCAAACAAAATAAAACAAGAAAATAAATCCTGGTCAGCTTGACCTCTAACTACACACGTAGACTCCCTGTCTAACAACTGGGTGCAGCCTTGTGCTGCCCCAGTCCCTGTCTCTATTGTAGGGGTTTGCCACATAGGCGTTAACTCACCGCACAGAACAGATCTCAGACTCCCCAGTCTATACACACAAAACTGGTTCCAGGATGGAGCATCTCCCTATGCATGCTGGGGTTTTTTGTAGAGGTCTTAATGAGCCCACTTACTACAGCTGGGCTCATTAACTCTTCCCCTCTAATTGTAAAAGTCTGCATAAAGCCTGAATCTAGGACACACATATTTCCCATCCTGAATACAACCAGGTGATTTTACCTGCGTGCTGCCACATACCCCCCCCTCTTGTTTCAACCTTGGGGTTGTAACACAAGCAGCCAGACACGCATGTATCCGAGACAAAGCATCCACATTCCCCATTTTAACACCAGGGCGATGCTTAACTGTAAAGTTAAATTCCTGTAGGGCCAGGAACCACCTATTTACCCTTCTATTGGTCTCCTTGTTTTGAGCCATCCACTTTAAAGGAGCGTGATCAGTCACCAGGTCAAAGTGCCTACCTAGCAGATAGTACCGAAGGGAATCTAGAGCCCACTTCACTGCTAAACATTCCTTCTCAATCGTGGAGTAATTTACCTCATGGGACTTTAACTTCCTGCTGAGGTAAATGACTGGGTGCTCTTCCCCGTTCCAGACCTGGGATAACACTGCTCCTAACCCAACGTCTGATGCATTAGTTTGTACAACAAAGTCCTTAGAGAAGTCTGGTGAGTACAACACTGGCTGGCTACATAAGGCTGTTTTTAAGGACTGAAATGCTTCCTCAGCCTCTGGGGACCATTTAACCATAACCGACTCTTTCCCTTTTGTCAGGTTGGTGAGGGGCACAGCCTGAGAAGCAAAATGGGGAATGAATCGTCGATAATAGCCAGCGATTCCCAGAAAGGCTCGTACCTGTTTCTTGCTGTTGGGACGTGGCCAACTCTGTATGGCCTCGACTTTATTGACTTGGGGTTTTATCACCCCCCTCCCAATAGTGTACCCAAGATATTTGGCCTCCTCCTGTCCAATGGTACACTTCTTTGGATTGGCCGTAAACCCAGCTTCCCGGATAGAGTCTAGGACTGCTTGTACTTTTGGCAAATGTGAGACCAAGTCTGTGCTATGGATAATCACATCATCCAGGTAAGCTGCAGCATATTTATGATGGGGCCTCAGAATCTTATCCATTTTCCGCTGGAATGTTGCCGGTGCATTCTGTAACCCAAACGGCATTCTCTTATATTGGAATGCCCCATCTGGGGTTACAAACGCAGTTTTCTCCTTGGCCGACTCGGCCAGGGGAATTTGCCAATACCCTTTGGTGAGATCAAGAGTTGTCATATATCGGGGTGTTCCCAGCCGGTCAACCAACTCATCTATACGTGGCATGGGGTAGGTGTCAAATTTTGTAACTTTATTTAATTGTCTAAAATCGTTACAAAACCGCCAGCTCCCATCAGGTTTGGGCACTAGTACAATAGGACTGGACCAGTCACTCTGGGACTCCTCTATCACACCCAATTCCAGCATCCTTTGAACCTCCCCACGTATTGCCTCCCGTCGGGCCTCTGGTATTCTATAAGGTTTTAGTTTTACTCTTTCTCCTGGCGGGGTGATAATGTCATGCTCTACGCCAGATGTTTGTCCTGGAAGCTCAGAGAAAATCTCTTTGTTACGAAGTACAAACTCTTTAACCTCCTGTTGTTGGGGTTTCGATAAGGTGTCTGCTATTCCAACCTCAGGAACTAAGCAATCAGGCTGTACTTGTGACAAAGTCTCTGCGACTAGGGATTCCCTATCCCTCCAGGCTTTCAGCAGATTGACGTGATAGATCTGCTCCGGCTTTCGCCTTCCTGGCTGTCTAACCCTGTAGTTCACCTCACTAATTTTTTCAATTACTTCATATGGACCTTGCCATTTGGCCAGAAATTTGCTTTCAACCGTAGGGACTAGCACCAAGACCCTATCCCCCGGGGAAAAAGTACGTGTCTTGGCCCCACGGTTGTACACTCTCTGCTGTGCTAACTGCGCTTGGGTTAAATGTTCCTTTACAATTGGCATTACCTGTGCAATTCTATCTTGCATCAGGGCGACATGCTCAATCACACTCCTGTGAGGAGAACTCTCATTTTCCCAAGTTTCCTTGGCGATATCCAGCAGCCCTCTTGGGTGTCTCCCATAGAGCAACTCGAAGGGTGAGAAACCCGTAGAGGATTGGGGTACCTCCCTAATGGCAAACATCAGATAGGGTATTAGACAATCCCAATTCTTTCCATCTCTATCCACCACCTTCTTTAACATTTGTTTTAGGGTTTTGTTGAATCTTTCAACCAACCCATCTGTTTGGGGGTGATACACAGATGTACGCAATTGCTTCACTTTGTACAACTTGCATAATTCTTTCATAACCCGGGACATAAAGGGTGTACCTTGGTCCGTAAGCAGTTCCTTACAAATACCCACGGCTAAAAACAAGGGATAGCTCTTTGGCTATGGTTTTGGCCGAGGTATTTCGGAGAGGAATTGCTTCCGGATAACGGGTGGCATAGTCCAATATAACCAAAATGTACTGATGCCCCCTAGCAGACTTCATTATCGGACCTACCAAATCCATTGCGATCCTCTCAAAGGGGACCTCAATGATAGGAAGAGGTACCAGTAGGTTACGGAAATGTGGCATAGGTGCCGACTTCTGACACACAGGGCAGGAGGAACAATACTTTTCTATTTCCTTCATGACCCCAGGCCAATAGAATCTCTGCAATACCCTCTCTCTGGTTTTCTCTGTCCCCAGATGACCTCCCAGAATGTGTCCATGAGCCAATTCTAACACCAACTTCCTGTAAGGTTTGGGCACTACAAGTTGCTCAATGGTTTCTTCTGCCCTTTGAGCCACTCGATATAGCAGGTCCCTTTCCATAGTGAAGTAAGGATAAGGGCAAGTCTTATCTGGGTTCACAAACTCGCCATCTATTTTCACCACATTTTCCCGTGCCTTTATTAGGGTGGGGTCTTTTAACTGTTCTGTGGCAAAATTTTCCCTGTGAACCTCAAGATCCGAAAACTCCACAGACGGCATGTTTTCATCTGAGGATGTTGGCTCCTCCCCAGTTTCTCGAGTTTCCCCCGCCAATACCGACAAGGGAAATTCAGGAGAGTCCTCACCACTCCCAGAGGAATTCTGGTCATCTTCCTGGTTTATAGGGGCACCAATGGGGGCCTCAGGACAATCCCAGAGTTCCCAGAATTTTGGAAAATCCCTTCCCACAATAGCATCATGTGGTAACTGAGACACTAACCCCACCTGATGAGAGAGGTTACCTTTGGGGATCTCAAAAAACACTGAAGTTACAGGATACTCTCGGGTGTCCCCATGCACACAAATAACAGCCACCCTGTTCTTCCCAGAGACCTCTGTAGTAACTAATTCAGCTTTTATCAATGTTACCAGGCTACCTGAATCTAGCAACACATCAACATGTCTACCATTAATACACATTTTACATAAATGTTTCTCAGGTCCCCGAATGGCAGTGCATGCAACTGTCGCAAACAGCGACTAACGTCTCTCCCTTATAAAGTCACATTGCATAGGCTCATCCACAACTGGGCAATTGGCTGCAATATGTCCCTCTTGCCGGCAGTGGTAGCAAATAATTTTTTTCGCTGCCTCTTGCAGCATGGGCTTCCTGGGCTGCTCCCGCCAGACCTTAGGTAGAACTCCCACCCTCTCACTCTCTCCACCCTCACCCCTTGGAGTCATCTTACCCGCCACTGGGGATGATCTGGTCTTAGGGTGGAAAGTCCGTGAGTCCCTGGAAGAGGTGGTCAAGTTCTCTGTATCCAAGTACCTCTCAACCAGATCCACAAGTTTATCTGCATTTTCTGGGTCTCCATGGCTTACCCATCTTTGGATGGCAGTAGGAAGAGCTCTCAGGAAACGATCCATAACAACACGTTCCACAATGTTTGGTGCGGTCAAAGTCTCTGGCTGCAGCCACTTCCTGCTCAGGTGAATGAGATCATACATTTGAGACCTGGGAGGTTTTCCAACCTGAAAAGTCCAGTTATGCACACGCTGAGCCCGGACTGCCAGGGTGACACCCAGCCGTGCCAATATTTCTGCTTTTAGCACCACATAGTCTTTTGCTTGGTCAGGCTCTAGGTCATAATAAGCTTTCTGCGATTCCCCAGTTAACAGAGGGGCCACCAGTCCAGCCCATTGCTCCTTAGGCCACTTTTCCCTTTCAGCAGTCCTTTCAAATGTGGTCAAAAACACCTCCGGATCATCCTCTCCAGTCATTTTTGTCAGTAAACGGCTCACACCAAAGGTTGCGGTATTATTGTACCCACTTGCTTCATTGGTCTGCGGACGTTGCTGTATCAATGTCTCTATTTGCTGTTGAAAATTCTGCTCTTGCTTCTGCAACAGGTCTATGAAGCGGGCTTCAGATTGCTGCTGGGCTTGTTGCTGAGCTTCCAAACTCTGCTGCAAAGTTGCATTTGTCTGCTGCTGATTTGCATTTGCCTGCTGCTGGGCTTCCAAACTCTGCTGCAAAGTTGCATTTGTCTGCTGCTGATTTGCATTTGCCTGCTGCTGGGCTTGTTGTTGAGCTGCAAGGCTCTTTTGTAAAGCTGCATTTGTTTGCTGCTGGTTTGCATTTGCTAGAGCCAGCTGTCTCAGTATCTCCTCCATGCTGGCCTTAACAACAAAAAAAAAAAAAACTGCCAAAATTCTCCACCAACTGTGAGGGGGTTCGCTCGGTAGCGGGTGTGTGTGACCCCCTGGATGGGTTCACAACACAAAGTCAGGCACAGCAGACAGCGGTGTAGGTGCAAAAACAAAAGATCCGGTTTATTTAGGCTACATGCAGTGATACATATAACAGCCAAACAAAATAAAACAAGAAAATAAATCCTGGTCAGCTTGACCTCTAACTACACACGTAGACTCCCTGTCTAACAACTGGGTTCAGCCTTGTGCTGCCCCAGTCCCTGTCTCTATTGTAGGGGTTTGCCACACAGGCGTTAACTCACCGCACAGAACAGATCTCAGACTCCCCAGTCTATACACACAAAACTGGTTCCAGGATGGAGCATCTCCCTATGCATGCTGGGGTTTTTTGTAGAGGTCTTAATGAGCCCACTTACTACAGCTGGGCTCATTAACTCTTCCCCTCTAATTGTAAAAGTCTGCATAAAGCCTGAATCTAGGACACACATATATCCCATCCTGAATACAACCAGGTGATTTTACCTGCGTGCTGCCACAATATGAAGGTTAAATCTATTTTCCTCCAGAAGTACACAGTGCCCCCACTTTACTCTTTTAGCATTTATTTTATTTTATTTTATTATTTTTTTTAACAAAAACTGTTTAAATATATGACTTCCCATTATGGAATAAAGCATTGCTTCTTAATACAACTCAGATTCCTGTGGTTAATAAATTAGACTGCATGGTAGATTGTTATTTTCTGATTATATAAGAGCCATTCAAAACTCTTTCTATTTTCATATTTTATACATTCTGTATTTGGTTCAAATATAAATTATTTGAGCAACTCAATTTCTTGATTTTCTATTGAGGTTAACGCATTACGTAAAGTCAGTGGAATATATATTGCTTTAAAATGGAGTGCATTTTATAAACAGAGTGTTTTTTTTGGCACATTTACTGTATCTCTGTACTTTCAATTAATTCAATTAACTTTAATAGACCCCTTTTGTTGGAAAATCACTTATTGGTTTTACATACAGATGGTACTATGCTATATATACTTCAAAGATTTTGTTAGCTATACATAGTTACATAGGCTAAAAAAAGACACAAGACCATCTAGTAAACTAATAGAAAATATAACTAATAAAAAACCTTCATACCCACTGTGCTCTACCCACAGTTTGATCCAGGGGAAGCCAAAAAATAAAATAAAGCATGATCAAATTTTCTCCAGCAAGGGAATAAAATCCTTCCCGATCCCCCAGGAGGCAATTGGATATTCCCTGGATCAATAACCCCTGGTGATATTACCTCTAAAAACTAGTATCCAGTAATATTATGTGCATTTAGGAATCCATACAGCCCTTTTTATTTATTTTTTTAAATCCACTGAACTGGACAGAACTAATTATTGAGGGAGTCTTTTTCACATTTTCACAGCTCTAAGCCCTTGTACACACGGTCGGACATTCTGACCACAAAATCTTTGTCCGAAACTGGCGTTGCATACACACGGTTGGACAAAGTTGTCGGAAAATCTGATTGTTTAGAACGTGATGACGTTCATTCATTACGATGGGACTACGTTCAGGCTAGTTGCCAATAGCTTTGGTCTCGTAATTTGATCTGAGAATGCGTGGCATTTTGTCCAATCAGAATTCTCTACAAACAAATGGACAAAGTCCGATCGGATCATGTTGTCGGAAAATTTTATATCCAGCTCTCAAACTTTGTTGGTCGGACATTCCGACAGAAAAAGTCTGATGGAGTCCACACGGTCGGATTATCCGACAACACGGTCCGATCGGACATTTTCCGGCGGACTGTCCGACCGTGTGTACAAGGGCTTACTGCGGAGAAGCCTTTTTTATAAGAAGGTTACATTTCTTTTCCTCCAGAGGTACATGGTGCCCCGTCTTAACCATTTATTTTATTTTTTAACAAAAACTGTTCAATTTATTGATGACATGAATCTGAGTTGTATTAGGAAGCAATGCTATATTACATAATGGAAAGTCATATATTTAGACATGCATGCTAGATTGTGCTTCATTTTCTAATTACTGTATATAAGAGCCATTCAGAACTGTATTCCTATTTTTTACATTCTATGTTTGGTTCAAATATAAATTATAAGAGTAACCCAATTTGCGTTCTTGATTTTTTTATTGAGGTTAACACATTACGTAAAGTCAGTGGAATATATATTGCTTTAAAATGGAGTGTATTTTATAAACAGAGTTCCCGAAACGACGTACCCGTACTTCATTGCTTCATCGGTGGCTAGGCGGCGCGCACACGATGTCTGCCGTTGGCCCATGATCGTGACACGGAGGGGCAGATGTTCTGCCTAGCAACATGACAGAGATCTACTGCTCCCAGTGATCGGGAGCAGTGATCTCTGTCATGTTCTAGTGAGTCCACCCCCCCTACAGTTAGAATACACTGAGGGAACACACCTAACCCCTTGATCGCCCCCTAGTGTTTAACCCCTTCCCTGCCAGTGACAAACATAGTAATCAGTGAATTTGTATGGCACTGATCGCTGTATAAATGGCAGTGGTCCCAAAATAGTGTCAAAAGTGTCCGATCTCTCCGCCGCAATGTCGCTGTCACAATAAACATTGATGCCATTACTAATTTAAAAAAATAATAATAAAAATGGCATAAATCTATCCCCTATTTTGTAGACGTGATAACTTTTGCGCAAACCAATCAATATATGCTTATTGCGATTTTTTTTTCTTGTTTTTACCAAAAATATGTAGAAGAATACATATTGGCCTAAACTGAGGAAGAAATTGCTATAATATATATCACAAAAAATATAATAAAAGAAACATACAGTAAAAAATATTACTTTTTTGTCAAAATTGTCGCTCTTTTTTTGTTTATAGAGCAAAAATTTAAAACCGCAGAGGTGATCAAATGCCACCAAAAGAAAGCTCCATTTGTGGGAAAAAAAGGACATCAATTTTGTTTGGGTACAACGTTGCACGACCGCGCAATTGTCAGTTAAATCGACGCAATGCCGTATCGCAAAAAAGGGATTGGTCAGGAAGGGGGTGAATCCTTCAGGGGCTGAAGCGGTTAAAAGCAATAAAATGAATAAATAATTATTTACACATTTGCTCTGCTGTCTGTCATAACATCTTATAGTATATGTGCAATTTATTGCAATTGACCTCAGTGTAGAGAACATGTTCCATTTTCCCAATACTTCACTTGGTAAGTGCATTTGTCCACCCCACTCCTTTTGCATAGCAATCTGGTGACCTTAGAATGTCTTTGAATTTGTAACTCAGATGGGGTGTTTTCACAACTATCCAATGTAGGCTTCTTGCTGTCTCCCAAAAGAAAATGTCAATATGAAGAATTTTCTTGTTTCAAATGTTTTAAATATACATCTGGAAAACCTTGCGGAAACAGACGTTCTTATCCCAAATCTGAAGCCTTCCTGAAACCAGTATTGGATTATACTAGTATCCATTTAGCTACTCTAGTGCTTGACAGCTCTTTTCTTGTTTGGTTAAGTCAAAGCCAGAGCTCTGCTTTAAAGCTGAAGTTTAGTAATTTATTAATTTTAGAATATTGCACCAAATACATTAGATACATGTAATAACGGGTACCCCATCTCCTGCAGGCTTCTGCATCTTGTAAAAAATCTTCTCTCGAAAGGGAGGTGGAGATCCTGTCATTCATCCACTTCCCCATTCACAGAACTCAAGGCATTGTAGGAGAATAATACTACAAGCTCTGTGAATGGTGGAGAGGGTGGGCAGCACAACTCTTCACACTAGTATAACCTATACAGCATCAAAAGATAACCGCTCATGTCGCCTTAATAGATGCCAGATATTGGCATCTATGAAGGCGACATTAAAAATTATTTTTACAAGAAGCAGCAGCCTGTATGAGATGGGATGCACAATGTGTTTGAAGCTGGAGCACCAAAAAAGACTAAACTTCAGCCTTAAGAATAATTTATGCTCAAACTATTTTAACATGCACTCTAAACATAAAATGTTCATTTTGGTGGGGGTTTGTGATTTTTTGGTTATATCTTATTGGTGGTAATATTGAACATTTATTGTACTGTCATTAATGAAAACAAACTATCCCCCCCCCCCCCCCCCCATGACTCCCATACTAAATTTCTTAAGGTGTGGGCCCCTATGGTGGTCTTACGCTCTTCGAACCCAACCAGCCTGGGCCTCTCTAATTTACCTCTTTCACCTCCCAGCCTGGGGAACCCACCCATTCTTTGCTTCTCTTCCCCCTTCTTTTGTGTCTACTCTCACCTCACCTCTCAGTTCCTCCCTCGTTATCTGACCCCTTCCCCCTCCCGTATTTTTTGGTCTTGTGTGTCCAGTTTATGTTTTATTTATCCCAATTTTGGTGGGTTGCTCCACACCCCAGCCCCTGAGCCCCACGGCTCAGGCACCCTGTGTTGACCCCCCGACTCTGGTCGGAGGGTTACTGTTGTTTAACAGTTTACGCCTTAAAACAGGATTATTACACTAACCGCATCAAAAACCTGGAGAAAGCCCATAAACTCTCTTTCGCCCGAGATACTCTTTCTGACTTAACTCAAACCAGACAAGAACTCTTACAATTACTAAATTCCAAAATTAAACAAAACTTTGTCTTATCTCGTAAACTATTCTACGAATATGGCAATAAATCGGGCAAACTATTGGCCAGAGCACTCCGAAAACAACAAGCATTTAAAACTATACACTCTATCACGGACCCCTCGGGTAATAAAGTTTCGTCGAACCACTTAATTGCTACTCAATTCGTCCAATATTACACCAAATTATATAACTTAAAGGAGACCTCCCTGCATAAGGAAAGCACATCTAGGTCTGAACGAATCTCGGCTTTTCTTCAGTCTTATGCACCAGGCCCCATCTCTCCGGAAATAGCACTTCAGTTAGAAGCTCCCCTATCGTCGCTCGAATTTGAACAGACCCTAAAACAACTGAAACCCGGCAAAAGTCCGGGTCCCGATGGCCCCACCGCAGGTTATTATAAATCCTACATGGCTACCCTGAAACAATATTTCCTGGCTGCATTCAACTCTTTAGCGTTAGGCAATCCCTCCCCGCGAGATCTTTTGAGAGCTCATATAACAGTAATTCCGAAACCAAATAAAGACGAGTCTCAAGTAACAAATTACAGACCCATATCATTGCTTAACGTGGATTTAAAAATATTCGCCAAAATACTGGCTAATTGTATCCTTCCTCTCATACCCCAGCTCATTTCTCTCGAACAAGTGGGCTTTGTTCTGGGGAGAGAGGGTAGAGACAATACGATTAAGGCTCTCTCTATTCACCATTGGCTCTCCACCTCCAAACAGAAGGGTTTCTTCCTTTCGTTGGATGCGGAGAAGGCGTTCGACAGAGTGGCCTGGGACTACATGGCCGAGGTTCTTCGGAAATTGGGCTTCCCAGACAAGCTGTTATCCTTTATTATGGCCCTCTATGCTTCACCCACGGCCCAGGTCCGCGTTAACGGCCAGCTGTCGGACGCCTTCTCCATATCCAACGGAACTCGTCAAGGCTGCCCGCTTTCCCCTTTGATTTTCATCCTTACAATGGAGCCCCTCCTCAGAAAAATAAACGCAAATCCAGATATTAAAGGAATAAAAGTTGGAAACACCACTCATAAAATTGCTGCCTTTGCGGACGACGTTCTACTCTTCCTTTCGGAACCGCATACCACGATTCCTAACCTCCTCAAAGACCTGGAAGATTTCCGGGTTCTGTCCAATCTGAAAATTAACTTCGTGAAATCGGAGGCCCTAAACATCTCTCTGAGTACAGACACTGTAGCCGCTTGTCAACATAATTTTCCCTTTCGTTGGAATAATAAAGCTATTACTTACCTTGGCATCAAATTACCAACACGATTAGATGATCTTTACTCCCTCAATTATGTCACTCATCTCCAAACTATTCAGAAAGACCTCAAGGCTTGGTCGACAGGTATGTTCTCTTGGTTCGGCAGGGCTTCAATTATTAAAATGAATGTCTTACCACGCCTGCTATACACTTTACAAACTATCCCCATAAAACTCCCTCCTGCCTTTTTTAAGTCTTACCAATCCACATGTTCCAATTTTATATGGAATGGTAAACGAGCCCGGATTAGCTTTGCCAGACTGACTCTACCTAAAACGAAAGGTGGCATCGGTTTATCTGATATCAAGAAATATTTTCTAGCCAGTCACCTATCTAGAATAGTAGACTGGAATGTACATGCTCACACCAAAGCTTGGACGCAAATAGAAAATATGTTTTCCCCAATACCTCTAAAACTTTTACCTTGGATTGATCCTACATATGTCCCAACTCAGTGCAAACTGAATCCTTTGACCGCTGGCACGCTACATGCCTTTCACTTAGCCTGCCATTATCATCGTATCTCGGCCCATCTCGGCCCATCGCAGCCCGATGACACCAATTAAACATAATCCTGCATTCCCAGTAGGCCAATCAGACACATTCTTATCAGGCATATGGCCAACGCCGGACATCAGAACCCTACAATTTTTCTCGAACAATCAGCCTAAGTCTTTACGAGACCTTCCTTCCCAGTCCTCAGGAAGTCCTTTCCCTCAATGGGTTTATTTCCAAATAAGACATTTTCTATCACACCGAGGTGCGAGTTCAGACTTTGCCCGCACTCTTACTCCTTTTGAATCCCTGTGCAATCAGAAAGAACCTCAACGACATGTCATCTCTATATACGCTCTACTCTTTGCCGATATTTGTCCCAAAGCCAATTTGGCAACTGCCCACTGGGAAACTGATTTATCCGTTTCCCTGTCAGTCGAAGATCGGTCAAACATTTATTCCTACTTACATAAAGGCTCTGTAAATGTTTCCGTGCAAGAAAACAATTTCAAGATATTTTCCAGGTGGTATCTAACTCCAGAAAGGCTTCATATTTGTAAACCACACATACCCCCTACTTGTTGGCGTTGTTCAGAAAATGTAGGTACTTTCCTACACATATGGTGGTCCTGTCCTCGTATCCAGCCTTTCTGGAGAGAGATTCACCGCCTGGTAAGACGCATTTCCTCCACCCCCATTGATTTCTCCCCTGCCCAAATGCTTTTACATCACTCTAGTCTTCCCAAGAAACTTTATCAAGGCTCGTTAGCTCAACATCTGTTAAATGCGGCCAAGATGTGCCTCCCTGTAGCTTGGAAATCTAGCTCTCCCCCTTCCATCGCTGATTGGATTAAGCGATCGTCTAAAATAGCCGAGATGGAAGAATTGATACATCAATCACATGATACCCCAACTAAATACTGGGCGACCTGGGCGTGTTGGCTTCATTTTCGAGCCTCGGATGAGTGTCTTCATTTGTTAACAGGTTCTCTACCGCCCTGAGGTAGAGTTTCCGGTATTTCCCTGCTTCTCCTTTTTCTCCAACATTTACATCGTACACAGCCTATCTTCCATAAAACCTCCTATCTCACCTGACTTATTATGGGATATGGAGGACCATTTCCCTCTTTGTTACCGTTGTCTCATTTTCCTACCATTTTATTCAGTTATGACTCTATTATCTTCATTACCTTGCTGTTCCGTAAATTGTTTCATAGTATTATCCTTCAGTCTGCTTGTGATATGCAATTAATGGTCAAGATTGTGTTTTGCTCATTTTCTTGTATTATTACTTTACTATGCAGCATTATTGTATTTGAATGACTATTATCTTCTATAAAAGAATTTGGAAGAAAAAAAAAACAGGATTATTACAGCTGTTACAGATCACCATACAAAAGTACACCAAGAACCACTAATACCCCTGTCCCTATACACATTTATTGTCCCAATAAAAAATCTGTCTGTCCCCCATCACTGCCAACGCCAAATAAACACTGATTTGGGGTATTTTTACCAAAGAAATGTAGCGGTATCATTTTTGGTCAAAATTTATCAAGAAAAATTACTTATTTGCAAAATTATTTTAACAGAAACGAAGAAAAATGCATTTCTTTTGAAAATCTTCGTTCTTTTTTTATTTGTAGCTTAACCAGTTGAGATCCGCGCTATAGCAAAATGACGGCTACAGCTCGGACCTCCTTTGCCGGGACTACATCTATTGATGTCGTCCCATGCACGAGCGGCCTGCGCGGCACGCTCTGTGATCGGCGAGTCTATGAGACTCGCCTGATCACGGATCCGAGCAAGGGGTCGATCCCGACCCCTTACCACGTGATCAGCTGTCAGCCAATGACAGCTGATCATGGGATACAACGGAGCCGGTAATTGGCTATTATTCAGCGCAAGGAGAAAAAAAAAGAGCCGATCACCGGCGGCCGTGATCGGGACATCAGTTCCAATCACGGCCAGCCCTGCCAGTGCCCACCTGCCCCCTGCCAGTGCCACCTTATCAATAAATAAGTGCCCCCGTCAGTGCCACCCAGCAGTGCCCATAGTGCCACCCAGCTGTGCCCATAGTGCCACCCAGCAGTGCCCAAAGTGCCACCCATCAATGCCCACAGTGCCACCCATCAGTGCCCACAGTGCCACCCATCAGTGCCCGCAATCTGCCTCAATAACGGTGCTGCACCCCAGTGCCACATATCCGTGCCCATCAGTGCCGCCCATCAGTGCCCAGCAGTGCCACCTATCAGAGCCACCTATCAGTGCCACCTATCAGTGCCCATCAGTCCCATCTATCAGTGGTACCCATCCGTGCCACCCATTCGTGCCACCCATCCGTGCCATCTTATCTGTGCCCATCAGTGCCGCCTTATCTGTGCCCATCAGTACTACCTTATCTGTGCCTATCGGTGCCACCTTATCTGTGCCTATCGGTGCCACCTTAACTATGCCTATCAGTGCCCACCAGTGCAGCCTATCAGTGCCCACCAGTGCAGCCTATCAGTGCCGCCTCATCAGCGCACTTCAATGAAGGAGAAAAATTACCTGTTTGCTAAATTTTATAACAAACTATTAAACATGATTTTTTTTTTTTTGCATCTTTTTTTGTTTGTTTAGCAAAAAATAAAACTCCCAGCTGTAATTAAATACCACCAAAAGAAAGCTCTATTTGTGGGAAAAAAAATGATAAAAATTTCATTTGGGTACAGTGTTGTATGGCCGCGCAATTGTCATTCAAAGTGCATCAGCGCTGAAAGCTGAAAATTGGTCTGGGCAGGAGGGGGGTTTAAGTGCCCAGTAAGCAAGTGGTTAAAAAAAAAAAACCCCAGCAGTGATTAAATGCCACCAAAAAAAAAGCTCTATTTGTGTGAAAAAAAATAAAAAAAATGTCATTTAAGTGCAGTGTTACACAATCGCGCAATTGTCATTCAAAGTGTGACAGCAGAAAATTGGTCTGGGAAGGTAGAGGGTGAAAGTGCCCAGTATTGAAGTGGTTAAAACAGGCACATCTAAGTATGCAGGCATCCGGGGTAAAGCTGTCCACATAGACTATCTTCCTCTCCGAAATTGACATTGTCCCTTCCACACTGCGCTCCATGAGCTCTTCAAGTCTCACTTTCAGATCGCTCTATATGCAAGGTAGACATTTCCGGACACAATTGCAGACTGACAGCGGTGAGGAGGATGGTCTATGTGGACCTCTTTACCCCAGGTGCCTGCATACTTAGATGTGCTTCTTTTAATCATCAACCATGTGAGTTGCTAAATGGTGTACCTTCATTAAATGTAACCATATTGCTACACTTAAAGGCACCTCTCTTCTCTTTCATACGCTGTAGCTCCTGATCGATTTTGCTTCTAATCCTCTTGTGGAGGCTTTCATTTGTGGATGGATATTTTATGGTTATACAACCTATCACATACTGTATAAACTGAAGGACTTATGAATAAATGGTTGTGGAACAAATCATTTGAGTTTCCATTATTTCTTATGGGGAAATTCGCTTTGATATACAAGTAAGCATGCTTCTGGAACAAATTGTGCTCGCAATCCAATGTTTTAGTGTATCTCAATAACAAAATTTGTACCAGAAAACAAATTACAGTATTCCCCACCCTATGGCAGCATGTAAAGGACACCAATGCTCAAAAGCCATCTGCATCCCTCTCATTAGCTCCCTCCCTACACTGGGTGTTGGTCCATTCATGAGCACATCTTGCTCTGTTCATCCACCACCAGCGTTAAGCCAAGGACCGCACTCCAGATAGATTAACCACATCCCTTGGTAAACATGCAGGATTCAATGACCGTACCTGTATATTAGCCATGCCCTTCTGACGTGTTTCACCCTGACTGGGCTTAGAGGAGCTCTACAACTATGACTAAGTCCAATTAATGTAAAAATGCATCAGAGTACAATGGCTATGATTCAGTGACTGTAGCTGAAGTCTGCAAGTTTACTAAGGGACGTGGTTGATCTATCTGGAGTGTGGTCCTGGGCTAAAAATCCCCTACCCTAATAGCATTTGTAAGGTCTAAGAAGGGAGAACACACCTGTGGGATTGCCCAATGAGGCAGCAAAGACAGTGCTGTGTTTTCTAATCAAACAATACGCTTTTCCAAATAATAAAATCATATTGAGACTCTATATTTGCCAATCCTCCTAAGAGGATCGCAAGGCAGCATTATCGGGCCACACAGTTACAATGACTGGTCAGAGATAATATATTTTAACAGCTATGATGGCATGGTAGGGTTCTGTATCTAATGTAGGGCACCCATTTGCCTGATCCCATAGCAGATATGTGATTGACTATGGCAATTATTCTACCATTGTTACATACAATATACGGTACTGTACGTATATCCATATATTAGTATCTTTTCTGATTCCCATAGATGTAAGACTCTAGTACTTTCTTTATATCCTGGTTTCTAAGACTGTACACAATTGGATTTAACAATGGAGTAATCACAGTGTACAAGAGAGACAAGATCTTACTCATATTTAGAGAGGAGAGGTTTGTTGGTACAACATACACAGCAAAGAGGGTTCCATAGTATAGGCATACAACAATCAGATGAGAACTGCAGGTTGAGAAGGCTTTCTGTCTACCGGTAGTAGAAGATATCTGTATAATATTCACAAATATGGAAATGTAACTTCCCGTAATGAACAGAAATGGAAAAAGTACTATAGGAACGGAACACACATATATCTCCAATTTTACTATAGATGTGTCTGAGCAAGAAAGTTCTAGAATTGGAGCCACATCACAGAAAAAGTGGTCAATGATATTTGAGCCACAAAACTGAAGCTTGCTTATAAGAACTAGGGAGACCAGGGTCACTAAGAAACTTAGCAACCATGATGTAGATAGTAGTAGAGCTTGAAGGGTTATATTCATAATTACACTGTACCGTAATGGATGGCAGATGGCCAAGTATCGATCATAGGACATCACAGTGAGCAGGAATGATTCAGTAGTTGCACATAAGCCAAAAATGTGGTATTGGGCAATACAGCCTGCAATGGACACTCTGCTGCCTTCTTCTAGTATAACATTGAGCATGTTTGGCAAAATACTTGTAGTAAAGATGATATCACAAACAGACAGATGACAGAGAAAAAAATACATGGGAGATTGTAGGATTCTGCTTAAAGAAACTAAAGTAAGTATCAAAAGATTCCCACTGAAAGAAGCAACATAAACTACTAAAAGAAGAGCAAATAATATACACTTGTAAAAGGAGGGATTCTGAAATCCAAGAAGGAAGAAATTGAGAACCACTGTATTGTTGTTTTCTGGCATGGCTCCCCCTGTAGAAGGAAAGTACAGACAAATGTATGAAGTTGGCTAAATTTGTGCTTAACACCGGTCCACCCAGGCTTGGTAGCCCTTTAACTGGATCTTTACACCTGGGGGGGGGGGGGCTAGAAGGGCCAGCCAATCACATGAACATTTTGACTGACTGTCACAATGGTTTCATGATCAAGAGCTGGTCCAGCTGGCTCCTGATCATAGGTACAGACCAGGAGCTGTCCTTTTACAGGTCAATTATTGTGCTGGGGGTACACAATGAGCAGGCTCTCAGCACGGAATGTTCTAGGACTACCACACATGGATGTATTTTGCATGGCATGTGGGCATTAAAACCCAAGCTTTCTGCACATATGCATTACAGGTCCTTCTCAAAAAATTAGCATATTGTGATAAAGTTCATTATTTTCTGTAATGTACTGATAAACATTAGACTTTCATATATTTTAGATTCATTACACACAACTGAAGTAGTTCAAGCCTTTTCTTGTTTTAATATTGATAATTTTGGCATACAGCTCCTGAAAACCCCAAAATCCTATCTCAAAAAATTAGCATATTTCATCCGACCAATAAAAGAAAAGTGTTTTTAATACAAAAAAAGTCAACCTTCAAATAATTATGTTCAGTTATGCACTCAATACTTGGTCGGGAATCCTTTTGCAGAAATGACTGCTTCAATGCGGCGTGGCATGGAGGCAACCAGCCTGTGGCACTGCTGAGGTGTTATGGAGGCCCAGGATGCTTCGATAGCGCCCTTAAGCTCATCCAGAGTGTTGGGTCTTGCGTCTCTCAACTTTCTCTTCCCAATATCCCACAGATTCTCTATGGGGTTCAGGTCAGGAGAGTTGACAGGCCAATTGAGCACAGTAATACCATGGTCAGTAAACCATTTACCAGTGGTTTTGGCACTGTGAGCAGGTGCCAGGTCGTGCTGAAAAATGAAATCTTCATCTCCATAAAGCTTTTCAGCAGATGGAAGCATGAAGTGCTCCAAAATCTCCTGATAGCTAGCTGCATTGACCCTGCCCTTGATAAAACACAGAGGACCAACACCAGCAGCTGACATGGCACCCCAGACCATCACTGACTGTGGGTACTTGACACTGGACCTCAGGCATTTTGGCATTTCCCTCTCCCCAGTCTTCCTCCAGACTCTGGCACCTTGATTTCCGAATGACATACAAAATTAGCTTTCATCCGAAAAAAGTACTTTGGACCACTGAGCAACAGTCCAGTGCTGCTTCTCTGTAGCCCAGGTCAGGCGCTTCTGCCGCTGTTTCTGGTTCAAAAGTGGCTTGACCTGGGGAATGCGGCACCTGTAGCCCATTTCCTGCACACGCCTGTTCACGGTGGCTCTGGATGTTTCTACTCCAGACTCAGTCCACTGCTTCCGCAGGTCCTCCAAGGTCTGGAATCGGTCCTTCTCCACAATCTTCTTCAGGGTCCGGTCACCTCTTCTCGTTGTGCAGCGTTTTCTGCCACACTTTTTCCTTCCCACAGACTTCCCACTGAGGTGCCTTGATACAGCAGTCTGGGAACAGCCTATTCGTTCAGAAATTTCTTTCTGTGTCTTACCCTCTTGCTTGAGGGTGTCAATGATGGCCTTCTGGACAGCAGTCAGGTCGGCAGTCTTACCCATGATTGCGGTTTTGAGTAATGAACCAGGCTGGGAGTTTTTAAAAGCCTCAGGAATCTTTTGCAGGTGTTTAGAGTTAATTAGTTGATTCAGATGATTAGGTTAATAGCTTGTTTAGAGAACCTTTTCATGATATGCTAATTTTTTGAGATAGGATTTTTGGGTTTTCAGGAGCTGTATGCCAAAATCATCAATATTAAAACAAGAAAAGGCTTGAACTACTTCAGTTGTGTGTAATGAATCTAAAATATATGAAAGTCTAATGTTTATCAGTACATTACAGAAAATAATGAACTTTATCGCAATATGCTAATTTTTTGAGAAGGACCTGTATATGGGTGGTAAGAGGTTAAAGTGGATTGTAAAATGTATATGAATCCTGACCTTGTAAAATAACCCATTGAGGTTAAAATAGAAATGAAAGGCAAAACATTTGTGTATACAGGTAAAAAATATCACATACCATCTGTTCTCAGCTGCATAAGGAGCTCAGAGAGCTAAGGGAGGAATAATAGCGGCACACTGAGCTTCCCAATGATGGCCGTGCCACCTGAGCTTCCCAATGATGGCCGTGCCATCTGAGCTTCCCAATGATGGCCGTGCCAGCACAAGTCTGATCATTGGAGGCGAGCAGGCCAAGTTCTCAGCACAGCAATAAAACTGACCACGCTGTGCTCTTACGCCTAGCGTGGTCGGTTTTTAATAGGACAGCAGAGGGACTGGTAGAAACACCAGGAATTTCACACAAAAGTAAGCAATGCAAAGAGGACAGAACAGATTTTCAAACAAGGGCATAGTACAGCATGCACATATCAGGAATATGAAATGTTGGGTTAACATATTCCTAAACCCTAGCTGAGCACCACAAGCTGAAAATTTAATTAATGTTTATATATATTATAGTAAAGTCACCCATCCATTTATGCCTCCATACTGCATTTTGTTGAGAACTCTCTTCTAAAAACACTCCACTAGCATTTCTAGCAAAGATTGCCTTGAATAGGGGCAGATGACTCATGTAGTATTTACTTCCTGTAATCCATCTGCCCTTAGCTTAGGCCGGAAACCAGCCAAGATTCGAACCTTATTGGGCAGGCCGAATATACCAAGTTGATTGATCAATCAACTTGTGTACAACTAGCCTGTTGGATTATCTTATTATACATGTTATAATCACTGTCTTGTCCCATCCCCGCACCCCTGCCAGGAGCAGACAATTGCTCGACAGGAGGGATTCCTGTTGATGGGAGAATGGGAGGGATATGTTGATGAGAGAATTGTGCAAATTTATTTCCTGCCTTAGACCCCTTTCACACTGAGCCGTCCGGGGGCGTGAGCGGTAAAGCGGCGCTATTTTTAACAACATTTTGCCGTCATTTTAGTGGCACTATTGGGCCGGTTTAACCCCCCCTTAGCGAAACACAGATTTGTCGGTGGTATAGCAGCACTGCCCCATTGTTTTCAATGGGCAGGGGCGCTTTAGGAGAGGTGAGTTCACCGCTCCTAATGCTCTCCAAAGAACCTGCTGGCAGGACTTTTTCTGACGCCCTTCCAGCACACCGCTCCAGTGTGAAAGCCTCGGACTTTCACACTGGAATAAATGGAGCCGCTGTTTCAAGGCACTATGCAGGCACTATTTTTAAAGCACCTCAGCATGAAAGGGGTCTTAGCTGAGAAATCCTCTCTTTCCCTCCTCCAGGTGAACGAAAGATATATGATATCATTTTGGCCTAGCCAAAAAACAACTGAAGAAATGTTAAAAAAAAAGTGTAAAACAAATAAATATACATTCATATAGAAACATGCATACACACTGTAGGGGCACGTTACACATAAGGATTGTCATTGAGTATTCTGTACAGGGCAGCTAATGTTCAAGATTTCAGTTTTTTATACTACCATATTTTATTGGGGTTGATTTACTCAAAATGGAGAATTCAAAGTCTTGTGCAGCTCTGCATACAAACCAATCAGCTTCCAGGTTTTCATCGTCAAAGCCTAATTGAACGAGCTGAAGTTAGAAGCTGATTGGTTACCATGCACAGCTGCACCATATTTTGCACTCTCCAGTTTTAGTAAATCAACCCAAATTTACTTTTTATTAATATGGGCCTATTTCTGGAATGGTGTCAGCTTTTAAGCTATTAAAACAGACCCCCCCCCCCCCCCCAAACATTTAAATATACATTTTAAACACTTACGTGTTAAATGTTTTCCCTGACTTACTATATGTATTCCAGACCTAACATCATGGAAACCAGAATGCATGTCTACAGGGTTCCCTGGTGCCATTCTTTTTCTCGGTCCTAGTCTGGAAACCTGTGATTTCAACACATTTAACACATGTTGTGCGCATGTACTGCCTGCTTCTGCCAGTCTCTGATCTCCAGTGCCTACATAAATACACAGCAGGATAAAAATCATAAATTAGGGCTCTTTACTTTATAGAATCAAGCAGGTGTATGGCAAAGATATTCTTTTAGAAAAAATGTAAACTGCGCTAGGATGAATAGTGTGAAATTGACAAAACTAACAAAAATAGGCAGCAGCAATAAATGTGATATGACACCCAACAGTAATAAAGAATATACAAAGCCGCGCCAACCCTCCCTTACAAATATAATATGAATACAAATTAAAAAAATAAAGACTAGTACAATTAAGTAATAGGTTTCAAAAAATGTGAAAGTGACCCAAAAAAGCCAAAAATGGCATAAAAATAAAAATACAAAGTCCAATTAAAGAAAAGTTCACAGGTGAATCCAAATGGCGGACATAAGTGTTCTTAAATGACAGCACCACAGTGGTTCAGCACTTTCCTAGGCGCGTGAGATACCCGTCACCATATATTAAATGCGCTTACCAGAAAATATATGGAATGAAGCATATATAAATGATAAATGGATGACGTCCAAGTAAACCTTCCTCAGCTGGGTCAGCACTCCATCCCTTAGCGGTGATTCCAAGGTAATAATCTGTTCAGTGGTCTCGATATGAAACGCTCAGAGGCCCACAGAAAAGAAAGGGACTGACATAGCGTAATAACGTAGGAACAGTTTAATGAATAAAAGTAATGCACTTACAGGTTTGTAGATAAAATACAGCATAAAGGAGCAAATATAAAAAGCCGGCCGGCAAACAGGAGCCCGTCCTCCTCTCCTACAACGTGGTGGCGTCACTGCGTGCCTTCCCAGATGCGTTTCGTCATACCAGACGTTGTCAATGGGGAAGATATTCTTTTGCTTCTTGCTTTTCGTCTGAAGTTAAGGTGGCCATACTGTAGATGGATCGGAACTTGACCAGTTCAGCAGGGACTGGACGAATTTTGATCCATGTAGGGGCAGGCTGGTTGTGCAGAAGTCGATTTCTGGATTGACATCTGTATACCCAGCTTGTTGGGTTTTTTTGCTTGATCAGTGCCTCAGCCTCTCGCCTCAGCTTTTCAAGAAAGAAATGCAGAGATGAGAGGCTTTATTTTTTTTGTAACCTGGATTTTTTAAATATATAGGAGGTTGATTTACTAAAGGCTGTTCACTTAGCGAAGTGAATTTTCACTTTGCAAGGGAATTTCCCCTTCTTATCGGAACTTCCCCTTAGCTTAGTAAATGAAGTGAAGCTCTGATGATCATCCAATTATGTGCAAGCAAAAATAAACAAACATTTTTAAATGTTCCTTGCTTGTCATTGGGTATGCTTTGCAAAGTAACATTTCTGCACATTTACTAAGCTCCACTCCTTTAGTAAGGTAACCTATAGGGGTAGATTTTCAAAAATGTGGAGCCCTCAGAATCTGGTGCACATCTGCATATTAGCCCATCTTCTTCTAGCTTCAGCTTGTTCAATTAAGCTTTGTCAATAAAACCTAAAAGCTGATTGGTTTTCATGTAGAGTTGCACCAGATTTTGCATTCCCTAATTTTAGTAAATAAAATTGTGTGTTTTAAAAGTGAGAAGGGAAAGGGGAGAGGGTTGTGAAGTAGGGGGTGGAAAGGGTTAGGGTAGGGCAGGCTTTCTTAACCTTTTAACCCTAGAGGAACCCCAAAAATAATTTTCAGGCCTCGAGGAACCCTTACTAAAACAAATTAATCAAGGGTCAATAGAACAATGGCCTTTATAGCGGCGGTCAATAGGAAGAATGTTCCCCTTAAAGTGGTGCTCAGAATGCCACCCTTAAAAACAGCTAAAAAGATATTTGGTGTCATACTGCTGGCTTTGTCAACCTGAACCTTGAACTTTGTAGGCACTATCAAAAAGGTGGTTCATTAGCAACAGCTCAAGGAACCCCTAGAAACCTCTAGAGGAACCCCAGGGTTCCACGGAACCCTTGTTGAGAATGGCTGGGGTAGGGGGTGGGAGGGTTTGAAATTACATTTACTATTATATGTAATGTTTAACATTTAAGGACATTTTTGTATATTGGTATTTTGATATAATAAAAACAAATAAATAATAATAATAATAAAAAAGTGCAGTAATCCATTAAACCGATTATTCTGTCTATTGGGCCAGGTCACACAATTTCTGCATTTTGGACACGTTTCTGCATGTGGGTTATTGATGCATTCTGGTGCGATTTTCTTCTCTTTTTTTCTTCTCTTTTTTTCTTCATCTCAATTGAGGACATTTTCTGCTTTCCAGATGCGTTCCATACAGAAAAAATTGTGCTACTTTCGTTGACTGCAATGGAGCGCTCTGCAGTGGTGTGAACTAGGGCCATTGGAATCCATGGAAAACACTGTCCATGCGTTTTTGATGTAGAATAAAAACACACTGGGCTACATTAGGAAGAACTTACGTTTCCTGGTCTTGTGAAATGTGCCTTTGAATAAATATGCTCATAGGTTGTCCTCTTTGGGCAACAAGTTATTCAGGTAATTCACATGTAGCAGAATAAATAACTCTGTTTTGGTATCACCCTTATTTTGAATTATATATACAGTATTTTATTTTTACTACTATATAAATAATTTTTGATTAGGGAATTTTGGTTCCTTAGAGATCACTGTTCATTTCTCTTGGGAGATTAATAGTGTTAATGAAGATGGAAAAATAAAAACATCATTCTGCAATTATCACAGCAACAGCTTCTTTTTTTTATTGCTCTAAACAGTTGGGCTTGTTAAAAAAAATGCCCCACTAAAAATAATGTCAGTCACTGAAAACTGAAATACAATAGCCTATTTTATGCAGTTGTAGTATGTCATACTTCATACCAAAAGTGGTATATTTTAGTTATTTTCTATTACTTTAATACACTATAAGCATTGACATTGTATTCAAGGCTTTGCATACAATTAATTTTGCATCAGCCCCTACCCTCAAGGAGCTTACAATCTGTGGTTCTGTTAGGTACCTGGGTGGTGAGCCTGACTTGGTGGGAGGAGACCTCTCTTACGGCTCTGGTTCAAGTCCCCCTGGAGTGGAAACAGTGGGACAAGAGCACAGCGGGGTAGGAGCGTCTGGCCGGATGCAGCAGCGGATGCAGGAGAAGCAAAGATCTTCCAGATGCAGGAACCACAGGAGCAGATGGCAGTAGAAGACGGCTTGGCAGAGCTGTCTGTGGCGGCAGAGTAGATGGCCTGAAGAACCTGGAAGGCTGCCGCGGATTCAGGAAAGCCTTAGAGCAGGGTATATGCAGGACAGGCAACAGGCAGGAACTAGCAGGCAAATGGCAAAAAGAACAACGTTAAACAGGCAGAAGTTCAGCAACGTAGGTCAGTCCGAGACAAAGTCAGGCAAGCCGGGGTCGGGACAGGAGAGAGCAGCGAAGTCAGACAGGAGCCGGGTCAGATAATCAGGTAACAACTTAGGCAGAAAACAGGGTGCTTCAGGTACTAGCTGCAGACGAACAGCACAGAGCATCTGTAGCTGTACCCTTAAAAAGGGCCACTGGCGCCAATCGCGCTAGCACGCACACGTGCGCCTGGGGCACCCGGTGGAGCGTGCACACGCGCCGAAGTCCGGGCCGACCCGCGGCGCGTGTACGCATGCGTGAACGGCGGTCCGCTCGCAAAGTATGAACGGAACCCTGACAGGTTCTTATCTCATATGCATACCTACGACCAAATTAGACAGGAGACATATAAACATCAAGCATGTCTTTAAAGTGAAGAAGAAATACACACAAAGGGAGTACAAGAAAACCCCAGGCAGTGAATAAACTGGCCAAGATTTGAGCTGAGGACCCCATTGCTACAGGCAGAAGAGTTAAAGTGTTTGTTAACCCATAAAAAAAAATAATAATGATATCTTGGTCTCTTAAAGCAGATTAAACATCACAGTGCTTGTGTTGTGTAATCTGCCCCCTCTAAACTGTAAAAAAAAACTCTCTGTTCCTGCCACTTCCTGTATGCCCTCTCTATACTGACCACAAAAATCAGGGCTGCTGAGCCCTGATCACCACAGTCACTTTTCATCCCTCCGTCATCCGCAGCCCTGTTCTGCTCTCATCTCTCCCCCTCCTTCCTGCCTGTCAGTTCCATGCCTGTGTCTGTCTCCGCCCCCCGTCGCCCGCCATTATCAATATACATTAAAAATTCTTAATGCTCAGTGCCAGCCCCTCGAATATAGCCTGCCATAGTTCCATGGCTCATTGATGCTCATCCATGCCTCATCTGTGCTCATCCATGCCACAGCAGTGCTCATCCATGCCACATCCATGCCATATCAGTTCTCATCCATGCTGCATCCTTGCCACTACAGTGCCCATCAGTGTCTCTTTGAAATGTATGTCTCTGATGGTGCTCCCTGCATGTTGGGCTTCTGTATATGGCCAGGCTGTGGAAAAGTCTCCCACATGTGGTATTGCCATATTAAGGAGGAGTAGCAGAATATATTTTGTTGTGTCATTTTTGCTATGTACATTCTATGTGTTAGAAATATCTTATAAAGTGACAACTTTCTTTAAAAAAAATGTGTTTTTATTTTCTTTCTACGTTTTCCAAAAACTTGTGGAAAAAAATTACATGTTCAAAAGACTCATTATGCCTTATAGAATATACGTTGGGGTGTTTAATTTTCAAAATTGGGTCATTTTGTGGACGTTTCCATTGTCTTGGTGCTCCAGGTCCTTCAAATGTGTAAGAGGTAGTCAAAAAATGAAATGGGTAATTTATGTCCCTAGAACGCCTGACGTTGCTCCCTGCATGTGGGACCTCTGTATGTGGTTAGGCTGTGTAAAAGTCTCACACGTGTGGTATCACCATTAGGGATGGCCGAACGGTTTGCCCGGACTATTGCCGCCGTTCGCCCGACGAACTTCCGTGTTTAATGTGTAAAAGAACTTTGACCTATGATGACACATCCATCATGGGGTACGGGACAGCCAATTGAGACATTACAGCACATGGACACTTGGACATTCCCCCTAACTTATAAATAGACCCGATCCGGCGGCCATTTTACATTCTTTCGTATGTCACTTTAGGGAGAGGTTGCTGTGTGGAGCAGGGAGAGACTGCAGTGACCCAAATCGCTAGCTATTAGGTCCACAAAAGTTATTTTCAGGACTGGTATGGTATAGGTGTTAGGTGTAGTTCAGGATATGGGTTTGAGGCACTGCTGTGCTAGTGATTGTTGCAGCAGCCTGTCTTTTGTCAGTGTAGAGAGAGGGACAAGACGCTGTGTGCAGCAGGGATAGTCAGTTTAATCATTAGCTGTTACTATTAGGTCCACAAAAGTCCTTTTCAGGACTGGTATGGTAAAGTAGTACAGGATATAGTTTTGAGTGCTATTCAAGTTATTGTTCCAGCAGCCTGTCAAGGAGATTTTTGGAAAAGGGATATGACCCCATCTCCCTTGACGTGACAATGAAGACCGCCCGAATAAGAGACAGGTCTTCACTGTTGGCAGATAGACAGGATATGAGGGCTAATACTCAGGGTGGTGTACCGTTTATTACGACTTTCTCAGTGCAACACCTTGGTGTAAGAAACCTGATCCAAAAACATTGGCATTTACTGACTAGTGATCAGGTTCTTAACACGGTCTTGCCGGAAAAAACACAAATCAATTTTAAAGGGGCTTCCTCTCTGGGGAGCAAAATTGCCCCCAGTGTACAGGACCCACCTAGGGCTAACAGATGTTTTTTTCAAAATCTAACTGGTTACTATAAGTGCAAAAATTGTCAAGTTTGCAGTTTGAACTCCCATAGGGGTTCTAAGATTTCTAATATTGAATCCTCAAGCACCACCAGAACATATGAAATAGAACCCTTTATCACCTGTTCCTCGGAGGCTGTAGTTTATCTTCTACAGTGCCCCAGTGGCCTCCAATATATAGGGCGGACCAAAAGGGCACTCCGCGTCAGGTTGAATGAGCATATAGGCAATATCAGGCGTGGGTTTGACAAACATCCCGTGTCCAGACATTATGACCAAACACATAAGAGAGATCCATCAGGCACCTTATTTGTCGGTATAGATAAGTATAGGCCCCATTGGAGGGGTGGGTCCCTGGTCAGGGAAATATCCAAGCTCGAAATGGCCTGGATCCACAAATTAAAGACGTATGTTCCATTTGGCCTTAACGTGGATACTGACGTAAATGCCTTCATCAACAATTCTTAAGTGGATAGCTTTCTGGTGTTATGTTTTTAATTTGGATTCTGTATATGTAACTGTAGAGTATATTTTTGTTGTGTTCTGTTCTCTGTTGTTCTGGTTTTAGGGGTAGGCCTAGCTTTGGGTCGGCCAGCTTTCTAGATGAGGGGATTTATACCAACTACATTTTATAACATCAGTTGGAGATGTCCAATGTTTATATTGGGGGAAGCGGGGGTAATGTGAGACTTAGAATACACATTCTCCCGTATTTGTCTTTCCTTCCCTGTATTATCTTGATAGAGATGTTATTACATAAATTACTTTGGTGTATTTCTCTTAGTTATTTGGGATATTTTTATTCAATTTTATTTTTTAATTTATGCTTATGTCCTATTTTTAATTCCATATATCGGGACGCTTTTTTGTTTATTCATAGTCTTTTCAAGTGTATATATGCCCAACTCACAATTTGGTAAGGTTTGTGGTAAGGAACGACACAGACCATTTTTTGGGCAGTGAACGTATACTTTGGTCTAATTTATAATTTTATCGTTCCTTCTTTCTGATATATATATATTTGTTTTTCACAAATTTTTATATATTTTTTATTATTTACTTTTTAGTTTAGTATCGGTAGATTCCATTCCGTGTCCCTATTGCATGCTTTGGACTTACTTCCGGTTTTCTTTGGATATAGGAAAGTAATCTTTATAGTGAGGGCTAATTTTAGCCTTTACATCCCAATTTTTTTGCTCCTCTTAGGAATCAAAGGAGTGTTTTTGAGCTCCTCTAAGTATTTTTTAGTATTTTTTATTATGTTTTATTTTTTATTTTCGTTCCCCTTCTCCCTATACATCTTAATTAGATACGTTCGGGGTTGATCCCGGAATAGAGGAGGATACGAACGATTATGGACCACCGTGAATGAGGCTTGGTTTTTCTTTTACCTTTCACGAGGGTCCATCGGGACTGAGGCTTGGTTTTTAACCACTTGCCATTCCCCTGTAGGATATACACTCACTGGGTGGATGTGGAGAGATAGCATTTTTTGATATGGCCGCCGCTTGAAAGCGAGGCTTGGCCCGCAATCACGGGATTTTTTGCTGGAATACACACACACATGATGTCCGTGGATTGAAAGCGAGGCTTGGTCCGCGATCATTGATTTTTAACGTTGATATGACATCTAAGATGGCCGCTGACCCAAAGCGAGGCTTGGATATGGGGATGGGTATAAAAGGGGTGACGTCGCACGCCGCCCGTGCCCCTGGACGACATAAGTTATTACGAAACGCGTAGGGCGGTGCGACGTGTCGACGTCACCCCAGTCATGTTCGTTCGTTACATACCAGGAAGGACGGGTTGGTTTTCTGTGGCGTGTGTCTGGCCGGCGCACGCTTCTGTTCGAGCCTGTTTTTAAACTCTTTCATGTAAGTGCATACGCTTATTGATTGTGAATTAAAGTCGTTGGTTTTACACTATCTGGAGCCTATGTTTTTCCCTATATGACACTACGTTGAGCTGGGAGTGATATATGGAGTAACAGCTATAGTCCCACTGTGGGGAAGAGCTACCTGGATATCCATTTAATTATAATCTGCTTGTGGTGACCCTCTGTAACGGGGGGTCGCTTGGAGCTGGTAAGGAGCCAATTTATGTGTCTGGTGATGGGAAAGAGCACATCACACTTCTGGAGAGGAAATTTAATTTGTGTGCTTCAAATCCAGTTATTCACATGAAGATTTTCTCACTGGTGTTTGATTAATCATATGGACACTTTGCATTAATAATTTGTCATACAATTATATGGACTTTATATAGAGTTGATAATTTTCAGTATCATTTTTATTTTGTTTCTCATCTCATGCATTTCTCAATTTTTGGGGTGTGTTTAATTTCAGGTGTATATTTTGTTTTGGGCTATTTTTCATTTTTTATGTTTTTTATTTACCACATTAATGACACATAATTGTGTTTCACTTTAAACTAATTTTGCACATTTATGCATATATATTTGAATGCACCATTTCTGAGGTGACTCTAGAGGCACTATATTTGAAGTTTTTTATTCTTTTGTTTAGTATATATATATATATATATATATATATATATATATATATATATATATATATATATATATCATTCATTTTGGGATTCTGAGGTTAGCGCAGTTCTTCTTTTTTTCCTTCTGTTTATTTGTGTATTTTTGATATACATCAGAATTGCAGCTTCCGACCAGTGTTGTTTCTATTCTGTAGTGCAGTTTTTTCCTCTTTTTTTCCCAACGGTTGACGGCTGGCTTGTCAGAACTGATAGCCCGCCAACTACTGCCATATAAACTGGTAGACTCGGAGGCCTTTCGAAAATTTGTGGCCATTGAAACACCACAATGGAAGGTCCCAGGAAGGAAGTATTTCTCAGAGAAGGGCATCCCAGAGCTATAGGGCCATGTTCAGCGGCAAGTGAATGTATCTCTGGCACACAGTGTCGGTGCCAAGATACATCTGACCACAGACACGTGGTCTAGCAAACACGGGCAGGGAAGGTATATCACTTTTACTGCCCACTGGGTGAACCTTCTGACGGCCGTCAAGCATGTAACCCGTTGCACCCGTGTAGATTTGGTTTTACCGCCACGGATTGCATGCAGGCCTGGCTCTTCTTCTCCTCCTCCTCCTACTCCATCCTCCTCCCTCTCCTCCTCGGCTGACTCCTCCTTTTCTGCTGCTAGCGTCTCTTCCGGAGTGTGTAACAACGGTGCCAATCTGCTTAGCGCATTGAAACAGGGCAAAATTACGCACGTGCCATGCATGGCACACGTCTTAAACTTGGTCGTGCAGCGATTTGTTGTCAAATACCCTGGGGTCCAGGACATCTTGCGGCAGGCAAGGAAAATCTCGGCCCATTTCAGAAGATCTTACACGGCCATGGCTCGCCTTGCTGACATTCAGCGGCGAAACAATCTGCCGGTCAGACGTCTTATTTGCGATTGCCCGACGCGATGGAACTCAACCTTCTATATGCTTGATATAGCAGCAGAAACGTGCAGTTAACGTCTACCTGTATGAACTCTGTGGCAGAACAGGTTCTGGGGAGCTGGGGTTTTTTTCACCGCGCCAGTGGCTGCTCATGCGCGATGCATGCAGACTTCTGCGCCCATTTGAGGAGATCACCAAACTGGTCAGTCCCAGCCATGGCGCCATCAGTGACATGGTACCTTATGCCTTCTTTATGGAGCGTGCATTGCGTCGTGTCATTGATCAAGCTGTGGAGGAGCAGGAGCGGGAAGATGAGGAAGTCGCAATGCTGGATGAATTCCCAGGGGGGGCTACTCTATCTGAGTCAGAGGAGGATGGTGCCGGGGCGGATGAGGAGGAGCAAGAAGAGCATGCTTTAAACCTTTCTGGGATCACTGTTGTTGTGCGTGGATGGGGAGAGGAGAATGAAGAGGACGACATTATCCTGGATGATGAGCAGGAGCCAGGCCACCACACCGCTTCCAGTTTAGTGCAAATGGGGGCCTTCATGCTCCAGTGTTTTAATAGGGACCCCCATATAAAAAGCATAAGGGTCAAGGACCAGTACTGGGTGGCAACGTACTTAGACCCCCGGTACAAACACAAAATGACGGAAATGTTACCGCCGTCACAGAGGGCTGGCAGAATAGAGCACTTCCAGGCCTTGCTTCGAGAAATGCTGCATTCTGCTTTTGCGTGCGCTGGCAGAGGAGCAATTCCCACTCCCAGAGAAGGAGTTGCGGGTACCAATCCAACAGCGCCTGCAAGAAGAGGCCGGTTTGAAGATGTGTTGGTGACTTTGGATATGAGGTCATTCTTTCAGCCGACCTATCGACAGGTGTCATCCGGATCCAGCATCAAGGAACGCCTAGACCGTCAGGTGTCCGACTACATCGGGTTAGTGATGAACCCCTGGACTACTGGGTGGGCAGGCTTGACCTCTGGCCAGAGCTTGCCCAATTTGCAATCGAACTGTTGGCTTGCCCCTCGTCCAGTGTCCTGTCTGAAAGGACGTTCAGCGCAGCAGGGGGGATCGTGACCGATAAGCGTACTCGCCTAGCTCACGACAGTGTTAATTACCTCACATTTCTAAAAATGAATGAGGCATGGATCTCTGAGGAATTCAACACATGTGACCAGTAGACCATGTATATGTCTATAAACAATTTTTTTAATCGAGCACACAGACCTTCTTTCTTCATTTGGCTCACTTCCTTGTCCAAAAAAAGCACACCGTACTATATGCCCGTACCCTCCTGTTTGAAGAGGTTGAGCGGTGTCATATTTCTACTGGGGCTGCTTATTATGAGGGGCTCCCACCATCCATGTGCTGTGCTGACTTCCTCCTGGGGCTGTACCTCTGCTGTGCATATTATGAGGGGCTCCCACCATCCCTGTGCTATGCTCATTATGAGGGGCTCCCACCATCCCTGTGCTGTGCTGACTTCCTCCTGGGGCTGCTTATTATGAGGGGCTCCCACCATCCCTGTGCTATGCTGACATCCTCCTGGGGCTGCTTATTATGAGGGGCTCCCACCATCCCTGTGCTGTGCTGACATCCTCCTGGGGCTGCTTATTATGAGGGGCTACCACCATCCCTGTGCTATGCTGACATCCTCCTGGGGCTGCTTATTATGAGGGGCTCCCACCATCCCTGTGCGGTGCTGACTTCCTCCTGGGGCTGTACCTCTGCTGTACATATTATGAGGGGCTCCCACCATCCCTGTGCTATGCTCATTATGAGGGGCTCCCACCATCCCTGTGCTGTGCTGACTTCCTCCTGGGGCTGCTTATTATGAGGGGCTCCCACCATCCCTGTGCTATGCTGACATCCTCCTGGGGCTGCTTATTATAAGGGGCTCCCACCATCCCTGTGCTGTGCTGACTTCCTCCTGGGGCTGTACCTCTGCTGTGCATATTATGAGGGGCTCCCACCATCCCTGTGCTATGCTCATTATGAGGGGCTCCCACCATCCCTGTGCTATGCTGACTTCCTCCTGGGGCTGCTTACGGTGCAGGTGTCAGTGCTGTATATCACGGTGCTGGTGTGAGTGCTTTATGTCACGCTGCTGATGTCAGTGCTCTCTATCACGGTGCTGGTGTCAGTGCTGTATATCACGGTGCTGGTGTCAGTGCTTTATGTCACGCTGCTGATGTCAGTGCTCTCTATTAGTGATGGCCGAACGGTTCGCCCGGCGGTCGTTTCGCGGCGAATTTCCGACTTTCGCCGTCCGCGGGTTCGAACGCCTTTTTCCGTCGTTCGCCCCGGCGGACTTACGTGTTTAATGTATACAAGAACTTTAACCTTTCGTGACACGTTTATCATGTGTTACAGGACAACCAATTGAGACATGACAGCTCATGGACACTTGGACATTCCCCCTAACCTATAAATACACCCGATCCGGTGGCCATTTTACATTCTTTCTTCTGTCACTGTAGGGAAAGGATCCTGTGTGGAGTAGGGACAGAGAAAACGCTAGCTATTTGGTACACAAAAGTTCTTTTCAGGACTGGTATAGGTGTTAGGTCAGCAGCCTGAGTTTCTTTTGTCAGTTTAGATAAAGGGACAGAGCGCTGTATGCTGCTATTTTAGGGACAGCTCAGCCAGATTAGTCTTTCTTCATCATCATCATCATCATCATCATTAGCTGTTACTATCAGGTCCACAAAAGAGCTGTTCCAGCTAATCGTTCCAGCCTACTCTTTTTTGCCAATTTGTATAGGGACAGGCAGGAAGCAGTGTGTCAGGCAGTGAGGATAATTTTAAAGACTTGCTGTTACTATTAGTTCCACAAAGGTTCTTTTCAGGACTGGTATCAGTGGTACGGTAATAGGATTGTACACGTATAATATTCTTTCTTCCAAATATAGAAAGAATATTATACTTGACTGCTGCCCTTCTGCTGCAGTCTGCTAATCATTCACAACTCACTTGTTCCACAAAGCTCTTTATCAGGACTGGTAACTTGGTCTGTCTAGGGTGCTACGGTACATAGGCTTGGGTGCGGTACAGTCTGCTGTTCTGTAAGGACCGCTATCGGTCCACAATACATAGGGTTGCCGTGCACTACTGCTGACCGCTGCCCTATACTGCAGCAGTCCTTCAGCGGTATAGGGACTGACGCACAGTCTGCTAAACACTAATACACAACCTGCTTGGTCCACAAAAGTTCTTATAAGGACTGGTAACTTGGTATAGGGTGCTACGGTACATAGGCCTGAGTGCAGTACAGTCTGCTGTTCTGTAAGGACCGCTATCGGTCCACAATACATAGGGTTGCCGTGCACTACTGCTGACCGCTGCCCTATACTGCAGCAGTCCTTCATTGGTATAGGGACTGACGTACAGTCTGCTAATCACTAACACACAACCTGCTTGGTCCACAAAAGTTCTTATAAGGACTGGTAACTTGGTATAGGGTGCTACGGTACATAGGCCTGAGTGCGTTACAGTCTGCTGTTCTGTAAGGACCGCTATCGGTCCACAATACATAGGGTTGCCGTGCACTACTGCTGACCGCTGCCCTATACTGCAGCAGTCCTTCAGCGGTATAGGGACTGACGCACAGTCTGCTAAACACTAACACACAACCTGCTTGGTCCACAAAAGTTTTTATAAGGACTGGTAACTTGGTATAGGGTGCTACGGTACATAGGCCTGAGTGCAGTACAGTCTGCTGTTCTGTAAGGACCGCTATCGGTCCACAATACATAGGGTTGCCGTGCACTACTGCTGACCGCTGCCCTATACTGCAGCAGTCCTTCATTGGTATAGGGACTGACGTACAGTCTGCTAATCACTAACACACAACCTGCTTGGTCCACAAAAGTTCTTATAAGGACTGGTAACTTGGTATAGGGTGCTACGGTACATAGGCCTGAGTGCGTTACAGTCTGCTGTTCTGTAAGGACCGCTATCGGTCCACAATACATAGGGTTGCCGTGCACTACTGCTGACCGCTGCCCTATACTGCAGCAGTCCTTCATTGGTATAGGGACTGACGTACAGTCTGCTAATCACTAACACACAACCTGCTTGGTCCACAAAAGTTCTTATAAGGACTGGTAACTTGGTATAGGGTGCTACGGTACATAGGCCTGAGTGCGTTACAGTCTGCTGTTCTGTAAGGACCGCTATCGGTCCACAATACATAGGGTTGCCGTGCACTACTGCTGACCGCTGCCCTATACTGCAGCAGTCCTTCAGCGGTATAGGGACTGACGCACAGTCTGCTAAACACTAACACACAACCTGCTTGGTCCACAAAAGTTTTTATAAGGACTGGTAACTTGGTATAGGGTGCTACGGTACATAGGCCTGAGTGCAGTACAGTCTGCTGTTCTGTAAGGACCGCTATCGGTCCACAATACATAGGGTTGCCGTGCACTACTGCTGACCGCTGCCCTATACTGCAGCAGTCCTTCATTGGTATAGGGACTGACGTACAGTCTGCTAATCACTAACACACAACCTGCTTGGTCCACAAAAGTTCTTATAAGGACTGGTAACTTGGTATAGGGTGCTACGGTACATAGGCCTGAGTGCGTTACAGTCTGCTGTTCTGTAAGGACCGCTATCGGTCCACAATACATAGGGTTGCCGTGCACTACTGCTGACCGCTGCCCTATACTGCAGCAGTCCTTCATTGGTATAGGGACTGACGTACAGTCTGCTAATCACTAACACACAACCTGCTTGGTCCACAAAAGTTCTTATAAGGACTGGTAACTTGGTATAGGGTGCTACGGTACATAGGCCTGAGTGCGTTACAGTCTGCTGTTCTGTAAGGACCGCTATCGGTCCACAATACATAGGGTTGCCGTGCACTACTGCTGACCGCTGCCCTATACTGCAGCAGTCCTTCATTGGTATAGGGACTGACGTACAGTCTGCTAATCACTAACACACAACCTGCTTGGTCCACAAAAGTTCTTATAAGGACTGGTAACTTGGTATAGGGTGCTACGGTACATAGGCCTGAGTGCGTTACAGTCTGCTGTTCTGTAAGGACCGCTATCGGTCCACAATACATAGGGTTGCCGTGCACTACTGCTGACCGCTGCCCTATACTGCAGCAGTCCTTCAGCGGTATAGGGACTGACGCACAGTCTGCTAAACACTAACACACAACCTGCTTGGTCCACAAAAGTTTTTATAAGGACTGGTAACTTGGTATAGGGTGCTACGGTACATAGGCCTGAGTGCAGTACAGTCTGCTGTTCTGTAAGGACCGCTATCGGTCCACAATACATAGGGTTGCCGTGCACTACTGCTGACCGCTGCCCTATACTGCAGCAGTCCTTCATTGGTATAGGGACTGACGTACAGTCTGCTAATCACTAACACACAACCTGCTTGGTCCACAAAAGTTCTTATAAGGACTGGTAACTTGGTATAGGGTGCTACGGTACATAGGCCTGAGTGCGTTACAGTCTGCTGTTCTGTAAGGACCGCTATCGGTCCACAATACATAGGGTTGCCGTGCACTACTGCTGACCGCTGCCCTATACTGCAGCAGTCCTTCATTGGTATAGGGACTGACGTACAGTCTGCTAATCACTAACACACAACCTGCTTGGTCCACAAAAGTTCTTATAAGGACTGGTAACTTGGTATAGGGTGCTACGGTACATAGGCCTGAGTGCGTTACAGTCTGCTGTTCTGTAAGGACCGCTATCGGTCCACAATACATAGGGTTGCCGTGCACTACTGCTGACCGCTGCCCTATACTGCAGCAGTCCTTCAGCGGTATAGGGACTGACGCACAGTCTGCTAAACACTAACACACAACCTGCTTGGTCCACAAAAGTTTTTATAAGGACTGGTAACTTGGTATAGGGTGCTACGGTACATAGGCCTGAGTGCAGTACAGTCTGCTGTTCTGTAAGGACCGCTATCGGTCCACAATACATAGGGTTGCCGTGCACTACTGCTGACCGCTGCCCTATACTGCAGCAGTCCTTCATTGGTATAGGGACTGACGTACAGTCTGCTAATCACTAACACACAACCTGCTTGGTCCACAAAAGTTCTTATAAGGACTGGTAACTTGGTATAGGGTGCTACGGTACATAGGCCTGAGTGCGTTACAGTCTGCTGTTCTGTAAGGACCGCTATCGGTCCACAATACATAGGGTTGCCGTGCACTACTGCTGACCGCTGCCCTATACTGCAGCAGTCCTTCATTGGTATAGGGACTGACGTACAGTCTGCTAATCACTAACACACAACCTGCTTGGTCCACAAAAGTTCTTATAAGGACTGGTAACTTGGTATAGGGTGCTACGGTACATAGGCCTGAGTGCGTTACAGTCTGCTGTTCTGTAAGGACCGCTATCGGTCCACAATACATAGGGTTGCCGTGCACTACTGCTGACCGCTGCCCTATACTGCAGCAGTCCTTCAGCGGTATAGGGACTGACGCACAGTCTGCTAAACACTAACACACAACCTGCTTGGTCCACAAAAGTTTTTATAAGGACTGGTAACTTGGTATAGGGTGCTACGGTACATAGGCCTGAGTGCAGTACAGTCTGCTGTTCTGTAAGGACCGCTATCGGTCCACAATACATAGGGTTGCCGTGCACTACTGCTGACCGCTGCCCTATACTGCAGCAGTCCTTCATTGGTATAGGGACTGACGTACAGTCTGCTAATCACTAACACACAACCTGCTTGGTCCACAAAAGTTCTTATAAGGACTGGTAACTTGGTATAGGGTGCTACGGTACATAGGCCTGAGTGCGTTACAGTCTGCTGTTCTGTAAGGACCGCTATCGGTCCACAATACATAGGGTTGCCGTGCACTACTGCTGACCGCTGCCCTATACTGCAGCAGTCCTTCATTGGTATAGGGACTGACGTACAGTCTGCTAATCACTAACACACAACCTGCTTGGTCCACAAAAGTTCTTATAAGGACTGGTAACTTGGTATAGGGTGCTACGGTACATAGGCCTGAGTGCGTTACAGTCTGCTGTTCTGTAAGGACCGCTATCGGTCCACAATACATAGGGTTGCCGTGCACTACTGCTGACCGCTGCCCTATACTGCAGCAGTCCTTCATTGGTATAGGGACTGACGTACAGTCTGCTAATCACTAACACACAACCTGCTTGTTCCACAAAAGTTCTTATAAGGACTGGTAACTTGGTATAGGGTGCTACGGTACATAGGCCTGAGTGCGTTACAGTCTGCTGTTCTGTAAGGACCGCTATCGGTCCACAATACATAGGGTTGCCGTGCACTACTGCTGACCGCTGCCCTATACTGCAGCAGTCCTTCATTGGTATAGGGACTGACGTACAGTCTGCTAATCACTAACACACAACCTGCTTGTTCCACAAAAGTTCTTATAAGGACTGGTAACTTGGTATAGGGTGCTACGGTACATAGGCTTGAGTGCGGTACAGTCTGCTGTTCTGTAAGGACCGCTATCGGTCCACAATAGATAGGGTTGACGTGCACCACTGCTGACCGCTGCCCTATACTGCAGCAGTCCTTCAGCGGTATAGGGACTGACGTACAGTCTGCTAAACACTAATACACAACCTGCTTGGTCCACAAAAGTTCTTATAAGGACTGGTAACTTGGTATAGGGTGCTACGGTACATAGGCTTGAGTGCGGTACAGTCTGCTGTTCTGTAAGGACCGCTATAGGTCCACAATAGATAGGGTTGACGTGCACCACTGCTGACCGCTGCCCTATACTGCAGCAGTCCTTCAGCGGTATAGGGACTGACGTACAGTCTGCTAAACACTAATACACAACCTGCTTGGTCCACAAAAGTTCTTATAAGGACTGGTAACTTGGTATAGGGTGCTACGGTACATAGGCTTGAGTGCGGTACAGTCTGCTGTTCTGTAAGGACCGCTATAGGTCCACAATAGATAGGGTTGACGTGCACCACTGCTGACCGCTAGTGATGGACGAACTTCCGACGGGACGTTTCGCGAACGCGAAACGCGAACGGACACAAACGTTCGCGAAAACGACCGTTCGCCGCGGGCTCCATTGACTTCAATGGGAGGCGAATTTCGCAAACCTTTAGGTCGAATTTGCGGCCACGGGGTAATTATTAGGGGGTAGCACGTAGTCCCACCACCTGGACAATAGCATAATACATGTATGAGGTGAATTTGGGATCGATAACTACAAGCATTTTTTTTTTATTTGGGAAATTGTTCTGACAATTCAGGACTATGGAGCTAATGAAGGCAATGGAGGAGAGGGAAGGTCAGGGACCAGGGTAGGCAAACAAGAGGGTGCAGGAGATACAGAGCACTGACAGCAGCACCGTAATACAGAGCACTGACATCAGCACCGTGACATACAGCGCTGACAGCAGCTCCGTGACATACAGCGCTGACAGCAGCTCCGTGACATACAGCGCTGACAGCAGCTCCGTGACATACAGCGCTGACAGCAGCTCCGTGACATACAGCGCTGACAGCAGCTCCGTGACATACAGCGCTGACAGCAGCACCGTGACATACAGCGCTGACAGCAGCTCCGTGACATACAGCGCTGACAGCAGCTCCGTGACATACAGCGCTGACAGCAGCTCCGTGACATACAGCACTGACAGCAGCTCCGTGACATACAGCGCTGACAGCAGCTCCGTGACATACAGCGCTGACAGCAGCACCGTGACATACAGCGCTGACAGCAGCTCCGTGACATACAGCGCTGACAGCAGCTCCGTGACATACAGCGCTGACAGCAGCTCCGTGACATACAGCGCTGACAGCAGCTCCGTGACATACAGCGCTGACAGCAGCACCGTGACATACAGCGCTGACAGCAGCTCCGTGACATACAGCGCTGACAGCAGCTCCGTGACATACAGCGCTGACAGCAGCTCCGTGACATACAGCGCTGACAGCAGCTCCGTGACATACAGCGCTGACAGCAGCTCCGTGACATACAGCGCTGACAGCAGCTCCGTGACATACAGCGCTGACAGCAGCACCGTGACATACAGCGCTGACAGCAGCTCCGTGACATACAGCGCTGACAGCAGCTCCGTGACATACAGCGCTGACAGCAGCTCCGTGACATACAGCACTGACAGCAGCTCCGTGACATACAGCGCTGACAGCAGCTCCGTGACATACAGCGCTGACAGCAGCACCGTGACATACAGCGCTGACAGCAGCTCCGTGACATACAGCGCTGACAGCAGCTCCGTGACATACAGCGCTGACAGCAGCTCCGTGACATACAGCGCTGACAGCAGCTCCGTGACATACAGCGCTGACAGCAGCTCCGTGACATACAGCACTGACAGCAGCTCCGTGACATACAGCGCTGACAGCAGCTCCGTGACATACAGCGCTGACAGCAGCACCGTGACATACAGCGCTGACAGCAGCTCCGTGACATACAGCGCTGACAGCAGCTCCGTGACATACAGCGCTGACAGCAGCTCCGTGACATACAGCGCTGACAGCAGCTCCGTGACATACAGCGCTGACAGCAGCTCCGTGACATACAGCGCTGACAGCAGCTCCGTGACATACAGCGCTGACAGCAGCTCCGTGACATACAGCGCTGACAGCAGCTCCGTGACATACAGCGCTGACAGCAGCTCCGTGACATACAGCGCTGACAGCAGCTCCGTGACATACAGCGCTGACAGCAGCACCGTAAGCAGCCCCAGGAGGAAGTCAGCACAGCACAGGGATGGTGTGATCCCCTCATAATAAGAACCCCCAGGAGGAAGTCAGCACAGCACAGGGATGGTGGGAGCCCCTCATAATAAGAACACCCAGGAGGAAGTCAGCACAGCACAGGGATGGTGGGAACCCCTCATAATAAGCAGCCCCAGTAGAAATATGACACCGCTCAACCTCTTCAAAGAGGAGGGTAGGGGCATATAGTACGGTGTGCTTTTTTGGGTCAGGGAAGTGAGCCAAATGAATTAAGAAGGTCTGTGTGCTTGATTCCAAAAATTGTTTATAGACATATACATGGTCTACTGATCACATGTGTTGAATTCCTCCGAGATCCATGCCTCATTCATTTTTAGAAATGTGAGGTAGTTAACACTGTGGTGAGCTAGGCGAGTACGCTTATCGGTCACAATCCCCCCTGCTGCGCTGAACGTCCTTTCGGACAGGACACTGGATGAGGGGCAAGCCAACAGTTCGATTGCAAATTGGGCAAGCTCTGGCCAGAGGTCAAGCCTGCCCACCCAGTAGTCTAGGGGTTCATCACTCCTCAGAGCGTCCACATCGGCCGTTAACCCAATGTAGTCGGACACCTGACGGTCTAGGCGTTCCCTGATGCTGGATCCGGATGACACCTGTCGATGGGTCGGCTGAAAGAATGACCTCATATCCGAAGTCACCAACACATCTTCAAACCGGCCTCTTCTTGCAGGCGCTGTTGGATTGGTACCCGCAAATCCTTCTCTGGGAGTGGGAATTGCTCCTCTGCCAGCGCACGCAAAAGCAGAATGCAGCATTTCTCGAAGCAAGGCCTGGAAGTGCTGCATTCTGACAGCCCTCTGCGACGGCGGTAACATTTCCGCCATTTTGTGTTTGTACCGGGGGTCTAAGTACGTTGCCACCCAGTACTGGTCCTTGACCCTCATGCTTTTTATACGGGGGTCCCTATTAAAACACTGGAGCATGAAGGCCCCCATTTGCACTAAAGTGGAAGCGGTGTGGTGGCCTGGCTCCTGCTCATCATCCAGGATAATGTCGTCCTCTTCATTCTCCTCTCCCCATCCTCGCACAACAGGGATCCCAGAAAGGTTTAAAGCATGCTCTTCTTGCTCCTGCTCATCCGCCCCGGCACCATCCTCCTCTGACTCCTCATCAGACTCCTGTTGTTGACTTGTCTCAGATAGAGTAGCCCCCCCTGGGAATTCATCCAGCATTGCGACTTCCTCATCTTCCCGCTCCTGCTCCTCCACAGCCTGATCAATGACACGACGCAATGCACGCTCCAGAAAGAAGGCATAAGGTACCATGTCACTGATGGCGCCATGGCTGCGACTGACCAGTTTGGTGATCTCCTCAAATGGCCGCAGAAGTCTGCATGTGTCGCGCATGAGCAGCCACTGGCGCGGTGAAAAAAAACCCAGCTCCCCAGAACCGTTTCTTTCGCAGAGTTCATACAGGTAGACGTTAACTGCACGTTTCTGCTGGAGCAGCCTATCAAGCATATAGAAGGTTGAGTTCCATCGCGTCGGGCAATCGCAAATAAGACGTCTGACCGGCAGATGGTGTCGCCGCTGAATGTCAGCAAGGCGAGCCATGGCCGTGTAAGATCTTCTGAAATGGGCCGAGATTTTCCTTGCCTGCCGCAAGATGTCCTGGACCCCAGGGTATTTGACAAGGAATCGCTGCACGACCAAGTTTAAGACGTGTGCCATGCACGGCACGTGCGTGATTTTGCCCTGTTTCAATGCGCTAAGCAGATTGGCACCGTTGTCACACACCACTTTACCAACTGTCAAATTGAGCGGTGTTAGCCACTCATCTGCCTGTGAACGCAAAGCTGAAAGGAGTGCCGGGCCAGTGTGGCTCTTTGCTTCCAGGCACAACAGACGCAGCACGGCATGGCAACGTCTCACCTGGCATGTGGAATAGGTTCTGGGGAGCTTGGGCGGTGCAGTGGAAGAGACGCTAGCAGCGGAAAAGGAGGAGGCAGCTGAGGAGGAGAGGGAGGAGGATGGAGTAGGAGGAGGAGAAGAAGAGTCAGGCCTGCATGCAATCCGTGGCGGTAAAACCAAATCTACACGGGTGCCACGGGTTACATGCTTGACGGCCGTCAGAAGGTTCACCCAGTGGGCAGTAAAACTGATATACCTTCCCTGCCCGTGTTTGCTAGACCACGTGTCTGTGGTCAGATGTATCTTGGCACCGACACTGTGTGCCAGAGATACATTCACTTGCCGCTGAACATGGCCATATAGCTCTGGGATGCCCTTCTCTGAGAAATACTTCCTTCCTGGGACCTTCCATTGTGGTGTTCCAATGGCCACAAATTTGCGAAAGGCCTCCGAGTCCACCAGTTTATATGGCAGTAGTTGGCGGGCTATGAGTTCTGACAAGCCAGCCGCCAACCGTTGGGCAAGAGGGTTATCCGGCGTCATCATTTTTTTACGCTCAAACATTAGGCCCACGGAAGCCTGCCTTTTTGCAGAAAAATGTGAGCTTGGCGTGATGGAAGGTGGAGTGGAGGACAATTGTGAGGAGAGAGGAGAAGGAGAAGTAGAAGACGAGGCTGGACGGTGAGAGCCTGCAGTGTGGCTTTGTGTGTTCCGTTGCTCCCACTGGGCTCGGTGATGGCTGCTCATGTGCCTTCTTAAGGCGGTCGTCCCTAGGTGAGTATTGGGCTTACCGCGACTAACGCGTTGACTGCAAAGATTGCAGATGGCAACGCTATTGTCAGCAGCGGACACGTTAAAAAAAGCCCACACTGCGGAGCCATGTGCCGGTGTCCTGGGAGCGCCAGATGTGACCGTACATGGTCGATGACTCGCTCCTGATACATTTGCAGTCTGCTTTGTCCCTGCTGTGCAATGTAAGTCATTGCTGCTTCTCCTCCCTATCTGCTGGTCCATATCTCCCTCTGAACTCCCCTCCTCTTCCTCTCTTGTGGGCACCCACGTGACATCACTAGACACGTCATCATCAACGTCACCTTCCCCACCGCTATAAGTAGAGTAGGCAGCAACACCGGGGACCAACCTCCTCCTTGGGCTGATCTGGGTACTGGCGTCAGACTGCTGAGTAGCGCTTGTTGCTACCTCCTCTTCCTGATCCAATACCAAGAGTGGCTGCGCATCAGAAATGTCCTCTTGATATGGATCGGAAAATAATTCCAGTGACTCAAGCGGAAGGTATGTGGTGGTGGTGGTGGTGGTCGTGTTGTTGGTGGTAGTGTCTTTGGGGGTGCACATAGCAGAGAGTGAAGAAGAGGGTGCAGATCGAGAGGATGAGGAGGGTGCAGAAGAGTAAGGCTGAGCGAGCCACTCAACCAAGTCTGGTGCATCCTTTAAAGTAATTGAACGCACCTTCTGCAACTTCCCACTTTGGCTCAAGCCTGTTGCTCCTGCCCTACCCCTACCACCCCTGCGGAAGGGCCTGCCTCTTCCTCTGCATGTCATTTTTTAAATGACCCTGTGACAAAACTCTTAGTCCCTATACCGCTGAAGGACTGCTGCAGTATAGGTGAGCGGTCAGCAGTGGTGCACGTCAACCCTATCTATTGTGGACCTATAGCGGTCCTTACAGAACAGCAGACTGTACCGCACTCAAGCCTATGTACCGTAGCACCCTATACCAAGTTACCAGTCCTTATAAGAACTTTTGTGGACCAAGCAGGTTGTGTATTAGTGTTTAGCAGACTGTACGTCAGTCCCTATACCGCTGAAGGACTGCTGCAGTATAGGGCAGCGGTCAGCAGTGGTGCACGTCAACCCTATCTATTGTGGACCGATAGCGGTCCTTACAGAACAGCAGACTGTACCGCACTCAAGCCTATGTACCGTAGCACCCTATACCAAGTTACCAGTCCTTATAAGAACTTTTGTGGAACAAGCAGGTTGTGTGTTAGTGATTAGCAGACTGTACGTCAGTCCCTATACCAATGAAGGACTGCTGCAGTATAGGGCAGCGGTCAGCAGTAGTGCACGGCAACCCTATGTATTGTGGACCGATAGCGGTCCTTACAGAACAGCAGACTGTAACGCACTCAGGCCTATGTACCGTAGCACCCTATACCAAGTTACCAGTCCTTATAAGAACTTTTGTGGACCAAGCAGGTTGTGTGTTAGTGATTAGCAGACTGTACGTCAGTCCCTATACCAATGAAGGACTGCTGCAGTATAGGGCAGCGGTCAGCAGTAGTGCACGGCAACCCTATGTATTGTGGACCGATAGCGGTCCTTACAGAACAGCAGACTGTACTGCACTCAGGCCTATGTACCGTAGCACCCTATACCAAGTTACCAGTCCTTATAAAAACTTTTGTGGACCAAGCAGGTTGTGTGTTAGTGTTTAGCAGACTGTGCGTCAGTCCCTATACCGCTGAAGGACTGCTGCAGTATAGGGCAGCGGTCAGCAGTAGTGCACGGCAACCCTATGTATTGTGGACCGATAGCGGTCCTTACAGAACAGCAGACTGTAACGCACTCAGGCCTATGTACCGTAGCACCCTATACCAAGTTACCAGTCCTTATAAGAACTTTTGTGGACCAAGCAGGTTGTGTGTTAGTGATTAGCAGACTGTACGTCAGTCCCTATACCAATGAAGGACTGCTGCAGTATAGGGCAGCGGTCAGCAGTAGTGCACGGCAACCCTATGTATTGTGGACCGATAGCGGTCCTTACAGAACAGCAGACTGTACCGCACCCAAGCCTATGTACCGTAGCACCCTAGACAGACCAAGTTACCAGTCCTGATAAAGAGCTTTGTGGAACAAGTGAGTTGTGAATGATTAGCAGACTGCAGCAGAAGGGCAGCAGTCAAGTATAATATTCTTTCTATATTTGGAAGAAAGAATATTATACGTGTACAAGCCTATTACCGTACCACTGATACCAGTCCTGAAAAGAACCTTTGTGGAACTAATAGTAACAGCAAGTCTTTAAAATTATCCTCACTGCCTGACACACTGCTTCCTGCCTGTCCCTATACAAATTGGCAAAAAAGAGTAGGCTGGAACGATTAGCTGGAACAGCTCTTTTGTGGACCTGATAGTAACAGCTAATGATGATGATGATGATGATGATGAAGAAAGACTAATCTGGCTGAGCTGTCCCTAAAATAGCAGCATACAGCGCTCTGTCCCTTTATCTAAACTGACAAAAGAAACTCAGGCTGCTGACCTAACACCTATACCAGTCCTGAAAAGAACTTTTGTGTACCAAATAGCTAGCGTTTTCTCTGTCCCTACTCCACACAGGATCCTTTCCCTACAGTGACAGAAGAAAGAATGTAAAATGGCCACCGGATCGGGTGTATTTATAGGTTAGGGGGAATGTCCAAGTGTCCATGAGCTGTCATGTCTCAATTGGTTGTCCTGTAACACATGATAAACGTGTCACGAAAGGTTAAAGTTCTTGTATACATTAAACACGTAAGTCCGCCGGGGCGAACGACGGAAAAAGGCGTTCGAACCCGCGGACGGCGAAAGTCGGAAATTCGCCGCGAAACGACCGCCGGGCGAACCGTTCGGCCATCACTACTGACCGCTCACCTATACTGCAGCAGTCCTTCAGCGGTATAGGGACTAAGAGTTTTGTCACAGGGTCATTTAAAAAATGACATGCAGAGGAAGAGGCAGGCCATTCCGCAGGGGTGGTAGGGGTAGGGCAGGAGCAACAGGCTTGAGCCAAAGTGGGAAGTTGCAGAAGGTGCGTTCAATTACTTTAAAGGATGCACCAGACTTGGTTGAGTGGCTCGCTCAGCCTTACTCTTCTGCACCCTCCTCATCCTCTCGATCTGCACCCTCTTCTTCACTCTCTGCTATGTGCACCCCCAAAGACACTACCACCAACAACACGACCACCACCACCACCACCACATACCTTCCGCTTGAGTCACTGGAATTATTTTCCGATCCATATCAAGAGGACATTTCTGATGCGCAGCCACTCTTGGTATTGGATCAGGAAGAGGAGGTAGCAACAAGCGCTACTCAGCAGTCTGACGCCAGTACCCAGATCAGCCCAAGGAGGAGGTTGGTCCCCGGTGTTGCTGCCTACTCTACTTATAGCGGTGGGGAAGGTGACGTTGATGATGACGTGTCTAGTGATGTCACGTGGGTGCCCACAAGAGAGGAAGAGGAGGGGAGTTCAGAGGGAGATATGGACCAGCAGATAGGGAGGAGAAGCAGCAATGACTTACATTGCACAGCAGGGACAAAGCAGACTGCAAATGTATCAGGAGCGAGTCATCGACCATGTACGGTCACATCTGGCGCTCCCAGGACACCGGCACATGGCTCCGCAGTGTGGGCTTTTTTTAACGTGTCCGCTGCTGACAATAGCGTTGCCATCTGCAATCTTTGCAGTCAACGCGTTAGTCGCGGTAAGCCCAATACTCACCTAGGGACGACCGCCTTAAGAAGGCACATGAGCAGCCATCACCGAGCCCAGTGGGAGCAACGGAACACACAAAGCCACACTGCAGGCTCTCACCGTCCAGCCTCGTCTTCTACTTCTCCTTCTCCTCTCTCCTCACAATTGTCCTCCACTCCACCTTCCATCACGCCAAGCTCACATTTTTCTGCAAAAAGGCAGGCTTCCGTGGGCCTAATGTTTGAGCGTAAAAAAATGATGACGCCGGATAACCCTCTTGCCCAACGGTTGGCGGCTGGCTTGTCAGAACTCATAGCCCGCCAACTACTGCCATATAAACTGGTGGACTCGGAGGCCTTTCGCAAATTTGTGGCCATTGGAACACCACAATGGAAGGTCCCAGGAAGGAAGTATTTCTCAGAGAAGGGCATCCCAGAGCTATATGGCCATGTTCAGCGGCAAGTGAATGTATCTCTGGCACACAGTGTCGGTGCCAAGATACATCTGACCACAGACACGTGGTCTAGCAAACACGGGCAGGGAAGGTATATCAGTTTTACTGCCCACTGGGTGAACCTTCTGACGGCCGTCAAGCATGTAACCCGTGGCACCCGTGTAGATTTGGTTTTACCGCCACGGATTGCATGCAGGCCTGACTCTTCTTCTCCTCCTCCTACTCCATCCTCCTCCCTCTCCTCCTCAGCTGCCTCCTCCTTTTCCGCTGCTAGCGTCTCTTCCACTGCACCGCCCAAGCTCCCCAGAACCTATTCCACATGCCAGGTGAGACGTTGCCATGCCGTGCTGCGTCTGTTGTGCCTGGAAGCAAAGAGCCACACTGGCCCGGCACTCCTTTCAGCTTTGCGTTCACAGGCAGATGAGTGGCTAACACCGCTCAATTTGACAGTTGGTAAAGTGGTGTGTGACAACGGTGCCAATCTGCTTAGCGCATTGAAACAGGGCAAAATCACGCACGTGCCGTGCATGGCACACGTCTTAAACTTGGTCGTGCAGCGATTCCTTGTCAAATACCCTGGGGTCCAGGACATCTTGCGGCAGGCAAGGAAAATCTCGGCCCATTTCAGAAGATCTTACACGGCCATGGCTCGCCTTGCTGACATTCAGCGGCGACACCATCTGCCGGTCAGACGTCTTATTTGCGATTGCCCGACGCGATGGAACTCAACCTTCTATATGCTTGATAGGCTGCTCCAGCAGAAACGTGCAGTTAACGTCTACCTGTATGAACTCTGCGAAAGAAACGGTTCTGGGGAGCTGGGTTTTTTTTCACCGCGCCAGTGGCTGCTCATGCGCGACACATGCAGACTTCTGCGGCCATTTGAGGAGATCACCAAACTGGTCAGTCGCAGCCATGGCGCCATCAGTGACATGGTACCTTATGCCTTCTTTCTGGAGCGTGCATTGCGTCGTGTCATTGATCAGGCTGTGGAGGAGCAGGAGCGGGAAGATGAGGAAGTCGCAATGCTGGATGAATTCCCAGGGGGGGCTACTCTATCTGAGACAAGTCAACAACAGGAGTCTGATGAGGAGTCAGAGGAGGATGGTGCCGGGGCGGATGAGCAGGAGCAAGAAGAGCATGCTTTAAACCTTTCTGGGATCCCTGTTGTGCGAGGATGGGGAGAGGAGAATGAAGAGGACGACATTATCCTGGATGATGAGCAGGAGCCAGGCCACCACACCGCTTCCACTTTAGTGCAAATGGGGGCCTTCATGCTCCAGTGTTTTAATAGGGACCCCCGTATAAAAAGCATGAGGGTCAAGGACCAGTACTGGGTGGCAACGTACTTAGACCCCCGGTACAAACACAAAATGGCGGAAATGTTACCGCCGTCGCAGAGGGCTGTCAGAATGCAGCACTTCCAGGCCTTGCTTCGAGAAATGCTGCATTCTGCTTTTGCGTGCGCTGGCAGAGGAGCAATTCCCACTCCCAGAGAAGGATTTGCGGGTACCAATCCAACAGCGCCTGCAAGAAGAGGCCGGTTTGAAGATGTGTTGGTGACTTCGGATATGAGGTCATTCTTTCAGCCGACCCATCGACAGGTGTCATCCGGATCCAGCATCAGGGAACGCCTAGACCGTCAGGTGTCCGACTACATTGGGTTAACGGCCGATGTGGACGCTCTGAGGAGTGATGAACCCCTAGACTACTGGGTGGGCAGGCTTGACCTCTGGCCAGAGCTTGCCCAATTTGCAATCGAACTGTTGGCTTGCCCCTCATCCAGTGTCCTGTCCGAAAGGACGTTCAGCGCAGCAGGGGGGATTGTGACCGATAAGCGTACTCGCCTAGCTCACCACAGTGTTAACTACCTCACATTTCTAAAAATGAATGAGGCATGGATCTCGGAGGAATTCAACACATGTGATCAGTAGACCATGTATATGTCTATAAACAATTTTTGGAATCAAGCACACAGACCTTCTTAATTCATTTGGCTCACTTCCCTGACCCAAAAAAGCACACCGTACTATATGCCCCTACCCTCCTCTTTGAAGAGGTTGAGCGGTGTCATATTTCTACTGGGGCTGCTTATTATGAGGGGTTCCCACCATCCCTGTGCTGTGCTGACTTCCTCCTGGGTGTTCTTATTATGAGGGGCTCCCACCATCCCTGTGCTGTGCTGACTTCCTCCTGGGGGTTCTTATTATGAGGGGATCACACCATCCCTGTGCTGTGCTGACTTCCTCCTGGGGCTGCTTACGGTGCTGCTGTCAGCGCTGTATGTCACGGAGCTGCTGTCAGCGCTGTATGTCACGGAGCTGCTGTCAGCGCTGTATGTCACGGAGCTGCTGTCAGCGCTGTATGTCACGGAGCTGCTGTCAGCGCTGTATGTCACGGAGCTGCTGTCAGCGCTGTATGTCACGGAGCTGCTGTCAGCGCTGTATGTCACGGAGCTGCTGTCAGCGCTGTATGTCACGGAGCTGCTGTCAGCGCTGTATGTCACGGAGCTGCTGTCAGCGCTGTATGTCACGGAGCTGCTGTCAGCGCTGTATGTCACGGAGCTGCTGTCAGCGCTGTATGTCACGGTGCTGCTGTCAGCGCTGTATGTCACGGAGCTGCTGTCAGCGCTGTATGTCACGGAGCTGCTGTCAGCGCTGTATGTCACGGAGCTGCTGTCAGCGCTGTATGTCACGGAGCTGCTGTCAGCGCTGTATGTCACGGAGCTGCTGTCAGCGCTGTATGTCACGGTGCTGCTGTCAGCGCTGTATGTCACGGAGCTGCTGTCAGCGCTGTATGTCACGGAGCTGCTGTCAGCGCTGTATGTCACGGAGCTGCTGTCAGCGCTGTATGTCACGGAGCTGCTGTCAGCGCTGTATGTCACGGAGCTGCTGTCAGCGCTGTATGTCACGGTGCTGATGTCAGTGCTCTGTATTACGGTGCTGCTGTCAGTGCTCTGTATCTCCTGCACCCTCTTGTTTGCCTACCCTGGTCCCTGACCTTCCCTCTCCTCCATTGCCTTCATTAGCTCCATAGTCCTGAATTGTCAGAACAATTTCCCAAATAAAAAAAAAATGCTTGTAGTTATCGATCCCAAATTCACCTCATACATGTATTATGCTATTGTCCAGGTGGTGGGACTACGTGCTACCCCCTAATAATTACCCCGTGGCCGCAAATTCGACCTAAAGGTTTGCGAAATTCGCCTCCCATTGAAGTCAATGGAGCCCGCGGCGAACGGTCGTTTTCGCGAACGTTTGTGCCCGTTCGCGTTTCGCGTTCGCGAAACGTCCCGTCGGAAGTTCGTCCATCACTACTCTCTATCACGGTGCTGGTATCAGATCACTCTATCACGGTGCAGGTGTCATTGCTGTATGTCACACTGCTGATGTCAGTGCTCTCTATCACGGTGCTGGTGTCAGTGCTGTATATCACGCTGCTGATGTCAATGCTCTCTATCACGGTGCTGGTGTCAGATCACTCTATCACGGTGCAGGTGTCATTGCTGTATGTCACGCTGCTGATGTAAGTGCTCTCTATCACGGTGCGGTTGATCATCTCCTGCACCCTGACCTTCCCTCTCCTCCATTGCACTCCACAGTCCTGAATTGTCCCAATTTCACACATAAAAAAAGAATGCTTCTAGTTGTCGATCCCAGATTCACCTCATACATGTGTTATGTCATTTGCCATGTGGTGGGACTATGTTTGCACAGCTAGTAATTATTTTGTGGCTGCAAATTTGACCTGTAGGTTTGCAAAGTTCGCCTCCAATTGAAGTCAATGGGGCCCGCCGCGAACGTTACGGTTCGCGAACTATTGGCCTCGTTCGCGGTCCGCGTTCCCAAAACGTCCCATCGGAAGTTCGTCCATCACTAATCACCATACTCAGGAGGCGTAGTAGAATGTGTTTTGGGGTATAATTTGTGGTATGCATATGCTGTGTGAGAGAAATAAGCTGTTAATATGACAATTCTGTGGGAAAAAAAAGAAAAAAAATCTTCATATTGCAAAGAATGGTGGGAAAAAATTACAACTTTAAAAAACTCACAATGCCTCTTACTAACCATATTGGATCGTCTACTTTCCAAAATGGGGTGATTTGGGGGGCTTGTTAGTATCTCAAGAAAGGAGATAGGCCATCAGTACATCAGGTGTAATCAAGTAAGATCAATTTTCAGTGATTGGCACCACCATAGCTTGTATACTCTATAACTTTCACACAGACCAAATAATAGCCACTAATTTGGGTTGTTTTCACCAAAGATATGTGGCAGTATAAATTTTGGCCAAAATTTATGAAGAAAAATGACTAATTTGCTAAATTTTATAACCGAAACAAAGAAAAATGCTTTTTTTAAAATAAAAGTCAGTCTTTTTTCATTTATAGCACAAACAATAAAAAACCCAGTGGTGATCAAATACCACCAATAGAAAGCTACATTTGTGTTAAAAAAGTTTTAAAAAAAATCATATGGGTAGCATGTTGTCTGACTGTGTAATTAATAATTTATAATTCAAAATGTGAGAGCACTGAAAGGTGAAAATCGGTCTGGTTAGAAAGGGGGTTTAAGTGCCCAGTGCTCAAGTGGTTAAGAGGCCCTCTTGTTCTCCACTCATTACCTGTATTAACTGCACCTGCTTGAACTTGTTACTTGTATAAAAGACACCTGTCCACACACTCAATCAAACCTCTCCACAATGGTTAAGACCACAGAGCTGTATAAGGATATCAGGGATAAAATTGTAGACCTGCACAAGGCTGGGTTGGGCTACAGGACAATAAGCAAGCAGCTTGGTGAGAAGGCAACAACTGTTCACAATTATTAGAAAATGGAAGAAGTTCAAGACCTGAAGAGAGCTGGGACCACAGTCTCAAAGAAAACCATTAGTAACACACTTCGCCGTCATAGATTAAAATCCTGCAGTGCATACAAGGTCCCCCTGCACAAGCCAGCGCATGTCCAGGCCCATCTGAAGTTTGCCAATGACCATCTGGATGATCCAAAGGAGGAATGGGAGAAGGTCATGTGGTCTGATGAGATAAAAATAGAGCTTTTTGGTCTAACTCTACTCGCCGTGTTTGGAGGAAGAAGGATGAGTACAACATCAAGAACACATCCCAACTGTGAAGTATGGAGGTGGAAACATCATTCTTTGGGGCTGCTTTTTTGCAAAGGGGACAGGACGACTGCACCGTATTGAGGGGAGGATGGATGGGGCCATGTGTCGCGAGATTTTGGCCAACAACCTCCTTCCCTCAGTAAGAGCATTGAAGATGGGCCGTGGCTGGGTCTTCCAGCATGACAACGACCTAAAACAAACAGCCAGGGCAACTAAGGAGTGGTTCCGTAAGAAGCATCTCAAGGTCTCCAGAACTGAACCCAATAGAAGATCTTTGGAGGGAGCTGAAAGTCCGTATTGCCCAGCGACAGCCCTGAAACCTGAAGAATCTGGAGACGGTCTGTATGGAGGAGTGGACCAAAATCCCTGCTGAAGTGTGCAAACCTGGTCAAGAACTACAGGAAACGTATGATCTCTGTAATTGCAAACAAAGGTTTCAGTACCAAATATGAAGTTCTGTTTTTCTGATGTATCAAATACTTATATCATGCAATAAAATGCAAATTAATTAAATCATACAATGTGATTTTCTGGATTTTTGTTTTAGATTCCGTCTCTCGCAGTTGAAGAGTACCTATGATAAAAATGACAGACCTCTACATGCTTTGTAAGTAGGAAAACCTACAAAATCGTCAGTGTATCAAATTATTGTTTGATACACTGTTCTGTATTATGATATGATACATTATGATACATTGTTCTGTATTATGTGTATGTGTTTATATTTGTGTATGTACAGTATCTCTCAAAAGTGAGTACATCCCTCATCCCTCATCCCACAACACTAAAGAAATGAGTGAGTGTACAGCTTGTATAACAGTGTAAATGTGCTGTCCTCTCAAAATAACTCAACACACAGCCATTAACCACACCAGCCCCGGACCATTTTGCCGGTCAAAGACCAGACCACTTTTTGCGATTCGGCACTGTGTCGCTTTAACTGACAATTGCGCAGTCATGCGACATGGCTCCCAAACAAAATTGATGTCCTTTTTTTTCCCACAAATAGAGCTTTCTTTTGGTGGCATTTGATCACCTCTGCGGATTTTATTTTTTGCGCTATAAACAAAAATAGAGCGACAATTTTGAAAAAAACGCATCATTTTTTACTTTTTGTTGTAATAAATATCCCCCAAAAATATATAAAAAAAAATTTCCCTCAGTTTAGGCCGACACGTATTATTCTACATATTTTTGGTAAAAAAAAAATCGCAATAAGCAATTATTGATTTATTTGCGCTAAAGTTATAGCGTTTACAAAATAGGGGATAGTTTTATGGCATTTTTATTAATATTTTTTTTTTTACTAGAAATGGCGGTGATCAGCAATTTTTATTGTGACTGCGACATTATGGCGGACACATTGGACATTTTTGACACATTTTTGGGACCATTGTCATTTATACAGCAATCACTGCTATATAAATGCAGTGATTCCTGTGTAAATGACACTGGCAGTTAAGGGGTTAACCAGTGGGTGGCAGTGTAGGGGTTACGTGTTCCTAGGGGTGTGTTACTAACTGTGGGGGGCTGGGCTTTCATTTAGTGAACACTGATCTCTGCTACAATCACATGGAGCAGAGATCAGCATCACTAGTTGCTAGGCAGAATGGTGAGATGCTGTTTACTCGGCATTTCCTCCATTCGGCCGCTCCGTGAGACGATCGCGGGTATGCCCATGGCGATCAAGTCCGCGGGACACGCGACTGGACTCACGAGGATCCCGACCAGCAAACGAGCGTGGAGATTGGACGTGCCTGTATGCCAATATGCCTGCCCGTGCCATTCTGCCGACGTGCATCGGCGTGCGTTGGTCGGGAACAGGTTAATGTCTAAACCGTTGGCAACAAAAGTGAGTACACCCCTAAGTGAAAATGTCCAAACTGGGTCCAATTAGCCATTTTCCATCCCGGTGTCATGTGACTCATTAATGTTACAAGGTCTCAGGTGTGAATGGGGAGCAGGTGTGTTAAATATGGTGTTATCCCTCTCACTCTCTCATACTGGTCACTGTAAGTTCAACATGGCACCTCTTGGTAAAGAACTCTCTGAGGATCTTAAAAAAATAATTATTGCTCTACATAAAGATGGCCTAGGCCAGTGATGGCGAACCTTGGCACCCCAGATGTTTTGGAACTACATTTCCCATGATGCTCGTGCACTCTGCAGTGTAGTTGAGCATCATAGAAAATGTAGTTTCAAAACATCTGGGGTGCTAACGTTCACCATCACTGGCCTAGGCTATAAGAAGATTGCCCAGACCCTGAAACTGAGCTGCAGCACAGTGGCCAAGACCCTACAGTGGTTTAACAGGACAGGTTCTACTCAGAAGAGGCCTCTAGGACTGCATGAGTGCTGCCAGCACTGGGGAGCTACAGTTGAGGGAACCATGAATGCCAACATGTACTGTAACATACTGAAGCAGAGCATGATCACCTCCCATTGGAGACTGGGCAGCAGGACAGTATTCCAACATGATAAGGATCCCAAACACACCTCCAAGATGACCACTGCCTTGCTAAAGAAGCTGAAAGTAAAGGTGATGGACTGGCCAAGCATGTCTCCAGACCTAAACCCTATTCTGCATCTGTGGGGCATCCTCAAACAGAAGGTGGAGGAACGCAAGGTCTCTAACATCCACCAGCTCTGTGATGTTGTCATGGAGGAGTGGAAGAGGACTACAGTGGCAACCTGTGAGGCTCAGGTGAACTCCATGCCCAAGAGGGTTAAGGTAGTGCTGGAAAATAATGGTGGCCACACAAAATATTGACACTCTGGGCCCAATTTGGACATTTTCACTTAGGGGTGTACTCACTTTTGTTACCAGCGGTTTAGACATTAATGGCTGTGTGTTAAGTTATTTTGAGGGTACAGCTAATTTACATTGTTATACAAGCTGTACACTCACTACTTTACATTGTAGCAAAGTGTCATTTCTTCAGTGTTGTCACATGAAAAGTTAGAATAAAATATTCACAAAAATGTGAGGGGTGTACTCACTTTTGTGAGATAATGAATGTGTGTGTACATGTGTGTTTACATGACCACCTGTTTTGATCCCTTAAATGCATCATTGCTATGTTGCAACTGCGTGCAATGCACACAGTTAAGTAGTGGTGCAGTCAGCCCCATTCACCTTCAAGGGTGACCTGACTGGAAATAGATTGAGAAACACTGGCATAGAGGAAACAATCTCTCCATTTTCCTTCTGCAGCTGCTGAGTGCCTGCGGGTGGGAGAGGAGGAGAAGGAGGAGGGAAATGGATACATTGGTTCATTTATATGCAGCCACATACTTGCTACCAGGCCCTGGCATTCCGCCACGGGGCTCAGAGAAAAGGGCCTTGTCTGGGGGTCAGGGGGGCCCTTCATGGTTTCTTGCATCTGGGCCCTGAAGATTATAGTTACGCCACTGGATATCCCCACTCAAAATCAAAGACGTCATATGACGTCCTTGGGCTGGAAGTGGTTAAAGAACACCAGACCTTAAATAGACCCTTTTTTCTTTAAAGGTCTTAGTGTTTTGGTGAGTCATTTGGTATACACTATGGAAGGATGTCTGCACAGTGTGGATGAGCACAGATAAGTCCTGCATGTCTCAGGACAGATACTGAAAGCACTTTAAGGGTTAAATTACACTAGCGTTATCCCTCTGAAGATTGATCTGCAGTGGATCGTTTTTCAGAGAGCATCTTCAGGCTGTAAGGATGTTGCCTCCACACTTCCTGTTTTTACCTCTAAAAGACTGCACCATCGCACTGTACTGCAGCTCCATTCCTTTGAATCCACCCTGCTGAATGTGACAGGGGTTTTATCGCTTGCTGCGACTGCCAAGCAGAGCATCGCAGCAGCATCATGTGTACACTAGGCTTGTGCAATTCATTTCATAACTAATCAAAATTCGGCCGAATAAAAAAATAACGAATAACAACGAAAACGAAAGAAATATAACGAATGAATTTGAATGAATTTGGTAATTCTTTAAAGATCTAATGAAACAAAAGGTCAGCTCAAAGTAAATTTTATAGTCCAATCAGCTAATTAATTTTGTGCCGGTATTGTATTGTATTTGAGCCGAGGAGAAGAGAAGTTGTCATTGTGTGTGTTAAAAGATTCAATAAACAAATGACTTTCCAAACTACGAATCATTATCACGAATGTCTATACATACATAAATAGCGAATTTCAACGAATACGAACGAAGGAATTCGACACTCTACGAATAATAACGAATTATCCGAAAACGTATTAACATAACATAACGAATATAACAGAACGAAATGATGTATTTTACGAATGACAACGAACCAAAACTAAGCGAAATTCTCCGTTGTGCACAAGTCTAGTATACACCCACATCTCAATTGCTACCTTTGCAGCTTAAGGGGGAGTGATTGGGGGGATTGGAAGGACGGTAAAAACACAGCTCAGCCACATGTTTTTACTGCCCTCTAACGGCAAGAGTAAACCACCCCTAAGTGTAGACTGTTAGTAGCTCACACGAGAGTTGGTGTTCCATTGTTAGTTGTTACAATGAATACTACACATGAAGTGTCTTTTTAAAGGTGACAACAAATTAGTATTTGTTGCCTTTTGTTACATAGTAGTCTCTTGATTTGCACAGTTGTGGGGATTAGAAGGTGCAAATATATATATATATATATATATATATATATATATATATATATATATATATATATATATATATATATATATAAAAAGTATACTCAGCAAAAGTATGTTCCAACAAAACTAAACTCATCAATTTAACTTTTTTCCAAAACAATTATATTCAAGGCATGCCGTAAATGATAACTGTCACAGCTGCTCCTGAGCTCAACCAAACTATCAAGCCATCAACTGGCTGGTGTCATAATTCATCACAGTAATATAATTTAAGACTAAAATATAAAAAATACTACTGAGGAGGGGAACAAGCTGCGGAAAGTAGGAAGGATAATTCCTTTGTGTTACCATATGTAAAAAATAGAAACAGGAAAGACATTTTGAATTACGCTTTAATTGCAGAAGGATCATTAACACTAAAACAAAGTTACAAGTTGCCAAATAAAACATGACAAAAAAAATCATCAAATAATGTGTTTCAATCTACCAGTTTATAGTCTATACTGGATTACTAGACTTGGGAGTGGTTACCGCTCACTTAAAGGAAATCTATTTTAAATGGTTCAAATGGATTGACTCGCAATTTTGTGATCTTATATGGAAAAAGAAATAAGCCCGTATCAGTTTGACTACCTTAAAATATGGCAAGGATAGTGGGGGACTGGCAGTTCCACACTCCAAGATGTACTTGTTGGCATTCCAACTGCAACAATTTGCAGGCTGGGATCTTCGAGACATTGATGATCCTATTTTACATTTGGTGTCTTTCTCTAACCCTGTATTAACAGCTGGTTCCCATCTGGCAATGGATCTCCTGAGTATTCCCCCTTCTTTTCCAACAGTGTCATTGCCCCGGAAGGTTTGGAAAGCAGCCAGGGAATTACTGTCCATTATTGGCCCGATGGAGTTTACTCCCTTATGGAATAATCCTAAATATCTGTAATTAGATAAACTACAGGGCTTTTGCCTCTGGAAACAACAAGGGATCTGGCTCTTTAATCAATTATATTCTGGTGGTACACTCAAGTTGTTTGATCACCTATGCGTGGAATTTTCTTTAACACGCAAACAATTTTATCAATACCTCCAACTTAGGCATGTGCTAAAAACCCAGGCACAGAGCGTTAGTTTGTCTGTCGCCAGATCTCTGTTTCTTCAGGAGGTCCTGCAGGCAACCAGTTGTAGGGGTTTAATATCACAAATATACTCAGTACTATTATCATCAATATAGAACTCTGCTTTACTTAAATGTAAAACCCACTGGACCACTGATGTGGGAGATATAGATGGAGACCAATGGGATATGGCCTTGGAGTCAATCCCAGTGGTGTCGGTATCTCAAAAACTCTTGCAACTATTCATGCTGCATAGATCTTATTGCACACCTGATCAATTATATGACTGGGGCCGAAGGGATTCACCTCTATGCCCAAAATGTACTGTCCATAGGGGGGACTTTATACACATGATTTGGTATCTCCAAAACGTACAAGGTATTGAATGGAGGTTACACAGACTCTGATTTAGCTCAAACGCATTTACCTCATACCTCATTGGTGTGCCTACTGGGGGAGATTGATGCTGAAATGTGTCCAAAAGGTATATATATTATGGTAACCAGATTACTATATATTGCTAGGAAGTTGATAGCCCGCTTTTGGTTGGCGTCCACTGTGCCTACTAGGGCCCAATGGATCTCATGTTAACTCTCTTCTTGTCAGGGAGCAGGTGACTTATCATCATCGCAATGCGGTTAAAAAATGAAATCCTATCTGGCAGAACTGGTTGGATAACGCTAATCTTACTCCTCCGCAGTTAGTAATGGATAGGTTAATATGATTCTAAACCCACCTATTCTTTTACTGGTTTTCACCCGGACTTGGGACTTTTCTTATGTCCTATATAAGCGTAGATGAAATAGCATATGTCCACAAACAAGTTCAGGGGTTTTTGATTTGTTTGTTTTTTTCTTTTGTTTTGTGTTCTTCCAGAAAAGTACTTACATTTGCTATGTAATGGGTAACTACATGTGATATCTTTACTTTTATGTATGTATATCATGCATGTGATTTTGGTACTATTACCTTTGTTATCCATTATTCTTCGTTACCCATTATTCTCGTCAATAAAAAAAAGTTTTGATTAAAAAAAAAAAAGGAAATCTTTTTGTCACAGCATACAATTTTATTTTACACAGTTGGCATTGTCTCTTTCAACAACTTCCTGGGTGGTTTTCAGCTTCTCCTCTGCAGGTTACTTTCAATTTCTAAGGACTACATATCCCACCGTACCTTGCTGCCTGCTAGCAATGATTCCTGTACTGACTCCCCCTCTTGAAACTCATGCTCTCAGCACCCATATAGTTCAGAAGGCAGGCTCTGTGAAATGTGTGACCCAGCAGTGCCTACTCACAGGGAAGAGTGAATCCATGTCTCAAAATTTAAGGAAGTAAATATGTAGGGATTCTTCAGAAAGTAAGTTTACAAGCTTCAACATCATTCAAAGTAATGGAAGAAGGCTAGAAATAATTGAAATATAATATGGAAATGATCATATGACTTTATATTTTGACCAAAGATGCACTTTAAAGTCAAGAGAGTTCCACTCTTAAGCTGGGCATACATGGACCGAAATTCGGCTGGTTCAGCAGGTTCTGGCCAAATTTTGTTCTATGTATGGCACTGATGTATACAAGCCAAACTATCTGCAACACTGATCATTGTATCTGTCAACAGGGAAGACTTCCTGCTGGAAGAATACAGTAGCTCAGTGGGAAGGATGCACATTACATTAAATGGCTGGCTGCACAAAAATAAAATGAATCATGTAGCTTAGTTACCCTCAGGAAATCATTGTATATGCTTCTCCTTTCCACCTGGTACTAAACCAACTCATTGGTTCTCAGCTCCATGAACACTGATGACTGCTAATGAATTTCTAAAAGGGAGCAGGCTAGGAATTCCTGCATTCTCTCCTCATGTCATTATTATCATTCAGTACCTGAGGTGCCACCATATAATGTGACAGTTTTGGTTCACGCTGCCCTTTGATGGCACTGCCAGTAACAAGAATCTTATCTTGTCCCGATGATGGACAGTTCTACTCTCAAGTGATATTTTTTCAAACAGCACACAAGATCAAATAATGACTATGCCAAAACAGCTGTTAAGTATATATTTTTATCCCTATATAGTTATTAAGTTTCTTAGTCTGTATTAAAGTACAAGGCGGAGGTACATTGTATGTTTCATTTTTCTGTATACTGGAAATTCCTTTTTCTTGTGAGAGGCTGACCAGTCCTTTCTTTCAAAGTACCCTACCATGGATCATGAAGCTTGGTGGGTCCCTATTAATGGTTTGCCTTGATAAAGAGAGCTGAAAAGCAAAAATACTTGTTACTTACTTGTTAAAAGAAACTGAAAAATTCTAGAGCTAAGAATGTACGGTATTTCTTCAAAATTAATTACCATAATATAGATGCAGTCTATGGTGAAGGAGGGGTTGCTCAGATGATAGCTTTGTGACAGGAAGGCACTGTATAATACAGTTTCTTTAAGGTCTCACATGTAAACAAGGGCCCGGATAGAATGCAAGAGTCTGTACAGCCATTGCATCTCCATTGACTAAAACAGGCTGCCAATGCAGATCTACACTGCTCCAGACACATAAACTATTGGCTCTTGTATGCTCCAGGGGTCTCTGCACCCATATGAATAGCTCTAAGGAAATACTAGCTCCATGCTTATTTTCTGTTTTGGTGGTATTTATTGAGGTTTTATAACATACAAAATGGTTGTTCACTGTATAAAGAGGTAAGGTGAATCACAAAGCATTCTCGTGCATACAAAATATGTAATACAGGGAGCATGTCTAATATTGCTTCAAACAACTATAAAGGGTACCAAGAGTTATAAGAGTATAGACATGGCACAGCAAGGTCCAAACTCTACTCCTGTACCACTAAAACTGAGCAATTAGAGTGTGTGTATTCCTCATCAGACAGATCATAGCCTGTACGTTATTGGGCTTCTGGCAAGGGCCAGTGGGCCCAGAAAAGGCACATGCTGGAAGGTAAGGGGTGGCTGGTAGGGAAGGGAGGGTAGCGGAAAGGTCAGAACAAGACCAGGAAATGTAGGGGAGGGGTCGGACCAAGAGCAGGGAGGGTCTAGGACCTCAGAGCAGACTTAGAAAGACCACAAAGAGTCATTTGGGTTCCCTGCCCAAGAATCAGAGAACCATGGTTTCCACACCTTCTTAAATTTCTTGACCTTGTTCTTCAAGACTGCTGCCAGTTTTTCATTAATTAGATACCAGACCATCTCGTTTTAAGCCGTGCTACTGTCAGAACCCCATATTTTTAATTTCTTGCAAAGGTCTATTTGGAAGCAGTGAAAATAAAAGATATCAGCCTAAATTGGTTGGTCTTGCATTGAGCAGGCTTCAGGTTGAGCAAGGCCTCATAAGAGTTCTTAGGAATACTGGTGCACAAAATCACATAAGTAAGTTGGTTTACCCACGTCCACAATCTTTTTATTCTGGGACACTCCCACCACACATGTACCAATGTACCAGCCGACCCACAGTCCCAGAAACAACGGTCTGAGGCGCCTCAGTTGAATTTTGCCAGCCTCAATTGCACCATGTAGCATGTACATGATGGACCCATGTGCAGCTGTGTCTCAAATTTGAGACCATTGATGAGCTTACAGTGGGGTCTCCAAATCCGTCTTCCATTGAACAGTGTAGGGCAGTTGGTCAGATAGCAACAATTGGATATGTTCAAAAGAAGTGAGGTTCATATGTTTCAATTGGGAGTGAACAAAGTTTCACAATTGGAGGTAGTGAAACAGCTTTGGTGGGGGCAATCTTATGGGAAGTGTACAACGCGTTGTAAGTTAAGATCCCCTTCGGGGCTTAAGGGGTCTTGGATCTGGTGGAAAGCCACCCACCATTGGAAGCAACCATTGGAAGCAACCAGCCTCCTCCATGCTGGAACTAAAGAAAGGGTTATGAAGTAAGGTAGCCAAAGGAAAATGGGTAGAGATCAATTTCTCCAAAAACCTAATTGAATCCCAAATCTTTAGTGAGCATCTTAATATGGGGTTAGAGATATGTTTACACAGATCCAGAAGAGTCCATAGGAGTGTGTCGATTTCAATAGGAGCCACCAAATATGCTTCAATGCTCCCCCATAGTGGCGTATTAGATGTCCCATGATAGACCACCAAAAGGATGAGTTGTGCCACCCTATGTCCCATGTTTATTTTTATGTACAGTGGTGTGAAAAAGTGTTTGCCCCCTTCCTCATTTCCTGTTCCTTTTCATGTTTGTCACACTTAAGTGTTTCGGAACATCAAACCAATTTAAACAATAGTCAAGGACAACACAAGTAAACACAAAATGCAATTTGTAAATGAAGGTGTTTATTATTAAAGGTGAAAAAAAATCCAAACCATCATGGCCATGTGTGAAAAAGTGATTGCCCCCCTTGTTAAAACATACTATAACTGTGGTTGTCCACACCTGAGTTCAATTTCTATAGCCACACCCAGGCCTGATTATTGCCACACCTGTTCACAATCAAGGCATCACTTAAATAGGAGCTGCTTGACACAGTAAGGTCCACCAGAAGATCCTTAAAAGCTACACATCATGCCGAGACCCAAAGAAATTCAGGAACAATTGAGAAAGAAAGTAATTGAGATCTATCAGTCTGGAAAGGGTTATAAAGCCATTTCCAAAGCTTTGGGAATCCAGCAAACCACAGTGAGAGCCATTATCCACAAATGGCGAAGACATGGAACAGTGGTGAACCTTCCCAGGAGTGGCCGGCCGCCCAAAATTACCCCAAGAGCGCAGCGACGACTCATCCAAGAGGTCACAAAAGACCCCACAACAACGTCCAAGGAACTGCAGGCCTCACTTGCCTCAGTTAAGGTCAGCGTTCATGCCTCCACCATCAGGAAAAGACTGGGCAAAAATGGCCTGCATGGCAGAGTTCCAAGGAGAAAACCACTGCTGAGCAAAAAGAACATCAAAGCTCGTCTCAATTTCTCCACAACACATCTTGATGATCCCCAAGACTTTTGGGACAACATTCTGTGGACCGATGAGACAAAAGTGGAACTCTTTGGAAGGTGTGTGTCCAAGTATATCTGGCGTAGAAGGAACACTGCATTTCATAAAAAGAACATTATACCAACAGTAAAATATGGTGGTGGTAGTGTGATGGTCTGGGGCTGTTTTGCTGCTTCAGGACCTGGAAGACTTGCCGTGATAAAAGGAACTATGAATTCTGCTGTCTACCAAGAGATTCTGAAGGAGAATGTCCGACCATCTGTTCGTGTACTCAAGCTGAAACGAACTTGGGTTCTGCAGCAGGACAATGATCCTAAACACACCAGCAAGTCCACCACCGAATGGCTGAAGAAAAACAAAATGAAGACTTTGGAGTGGCCTAGCCAAAGTCCTGACCTGAATCCTATTGAGATGTTGTGGTATGACCTTAAAAAGGCCGTTCATGCTCGAAAACCCTCTAATGTAACTGAATTAGGACAATTCTGCAAAGATGAGTGGGCCAAAATTCCTCCAGGACGCTGTAAAAGCCTCATTGCACGTTATCGCAAACGCTTGGTTGCAGTTGTTGCTGCTAAGGGTGGCCCAACCAGTTATTAGGTTTAGGGGGCAATCACTTTTTCACACAGGGCCATGATGGTTTGGATTTTTTTTCCACCTTTAATAATAAACACCTTCATTTACAAATTGCATTTTGTGTTTACTTGTGTTGTCCTTGACTATTGGTTAAATTGGTTTGATGTTCCGAAACACTTAAGTGTGACAAACATGCAAAGGAACAGGAAAAGAGGAAGGGGGCAAACACTTTTTCACACCACTGTAGGCAGTTGACAGAAAATAGCTTCACTTCAGCAAAGAAACAAAGTCCAGCTTACTCCAGCACATAGATTAGAGTCCATACAGTAAACTTTTGCTCAGCTTAACCTCCCTGGCGGTTAGCCCGAGTCTGGCTCGGGCTGGGATTCCAGATCGCATCGCTGGATACAGGGAGAGTTACTTACCTTGTCCCCTGGATCCAGCGATGTCCTCCGCGCTGTGTGATCGAGCTGTCCTCTGCTTGCATGGGAGCGGAAATCTGCGCCAAATTCAAAAAAGTGAAAACACACAAAACACACACAGTACTGTAATCTTACAGATTACAGTACTGTATAAAAAAATTACACACCCCCTTTGTCCCTAGTGGTCTGTCCAGTGCCCTGCATGCACTTTTATATTATAAATACAGTTTTTTTCTGCCTGGAATTTGGAGATTGTCCATAGCAACCAAAAACTGTCCCTTTATGTCAAAAGTGATTTTAGACCAACTAGAAAACAGCGATAATAAATTATAATCACTTGCAGAATTGAGCGATAGCGATTTGTGGGGAAATTCATCATCAAACACTAAATCTAATGACAGCGACAATTCTGCAAATTAGCAAATTTCTGTGTTTTTGGATTTGATTACATTATTGAATAAGTTTTATTATTAATTATTATCATTATTTATTATATTATACATTTTATCATACCCAGGATGTCTGCTAGACTCTGGTTTGAACAGATTTAAGAGCGTTATTCCTAAGAATTGCAGGCCTACAATATAAAACGCCAAATTTCCATGCAAAATAATTGTACCGCTTTCAGCACCTAAAATCAGAACTAATCATACCGCCAGGGAGGTTAAACAACTTACGGTATGATAGTTAAATAGTTACATGTTCTGTCAGGTTTAAAAAAGACACTAGTCCATCTAGATCAACCAACCAATAACAAAAATAAACACACATAAAACCTCCATCTACACAATCCTATACCCACAGTTGATCCAATGGAAGGCAAAAAAACCCTCATAAAGCATAATCCAATTTGCTCCAGTGGGGGGAAAAAATCCTTCCTAAACCCCAAGGAGGCAACCAAATATTCCCTGAATTAACTACACCTGGCAGTATTACCCCTAAAAATTAGTATTCAGTTATATTTTGTGCATTTAGAAATGCATCCACCTCTTTTTTTTAAACTACTACTACTGAGCTGTACAGAACTAGTTCTTGAAGGAGTCTATTCCACATTTTCACAGCTCTTACTGTAAAGAATCTTTTCCGTATGTGAAGGGTATATTTATTTTCCTCCAGACATAAAGCGACTCTTTAGGGGTTATTTACAAAAGACAAATCCACTTTGCACTGCAAGTGCACTTGGAAGTGCAGTTGTTCTAAATCTAAGGGGTAGATCTGAAATGAGAGGAAGCTCTGCTGATTTCCAATCATGTGCAAGCTAAAATGCTGTTTTTTATTTTCCTTGCATGTCCCCTTCAGATCTACAGTGACTTTACTTCTATGTGCACTTGCAGTGCAAAGTGGATTTTCCTTTAGTAAATAACCCCCTTTGTCCTCTGTAATGACCAAAAAGTAAATAACTGTACACCAAACTCTAAAAATTAGAAACAATGGTTTAAATATAACAGAGCTCATCTCTTTGATGACCCTTGGATGTAAGCCATCTGCTCCAGGTGTTTTATTCACCTTTATTTTGTCTAAATGTTTCTGGACCACGTCAATTGTGAGCCATTTGGGTGAACTGATGGGGGAATTCTTCCAGTGTTTTCATACAGCAAATGATGTTTCAGTTCACCATTCACAGAAATTTTTTAAAAGTCCTTAGCACAGCTTCTTCCTATGAGGCTTCCCAGCTCTTCTGTAATGAGTAAGGTATCCTGGCAGGTAGACTTCTGGACTGGGATGGCTGGGCTGTGGCCCCCGCACGATCTCTTCTACAGCCCACACAGGGAATTTTACAATCAGCCTTTTAAAGTGAGAATGACTTATATTCGCCAGAGCCATATTCTCGGCAAAAAATATCTTCCATCCACCACCTTGTCTGCCATCTTAGCCATATCTATCTATCTCTCTATCTTACTATATCAGATGCTTGCAATTGATTGCATCAATATTCATATATACTGTACCTAAGCCTGAAACTATGAAAACCAATTACAGATCAGACAAAATGTGCACTAACAAACCATGGAATTAGGAGCACTGACCAAATTAGATCTGCTGATCTAAAAAGAAAGATAAAAAGGTGTTACTGTTGTGTTTTGCTCTTTACCAGTGGCTTTTGTATGAAGTATTAAACCATCATGGCTTTGGATATGGCATCGTGAATACACTTTTCGCCCCTCAATTTTCTCCACATGGCTGTCTACTAGCAAGGTGCATCCAAGAAGAATAGGCCTGTGAAGGAACATATTACTAAGTAAGGTATTTGCAAACAATATGTGCATGTATTATATGTAATTAAACATGGAAATTACTTGAGATAGTTGATATTAAGGTTGGCTGTCATGACACTTCCACATGTATACACAGCCCCTGCTCCAGCTGTGCTGTCAATAATGGTTGCAACAGAGCCCCCATGGGCATACCTGGAAGAGATTTTTAACAAATAATAATGAAAAAATGTGTAATTCTAATATAAAAAGCTAAGTGACGTCACATCATTCTACATGGTTAATGTAATTTATCTTATACTAAAGCATATCTAAATGTCAGAGTAGTGAATGGCTAAAACCTTTGTTTTACTTGACACAACAGAAAGTGATAGGAAATTTTCTCTTAGACAGTTGTCCCCAAAATAGATAAAGGTTTTCACTTTAATCGTGTTAAGGTGACAAACTTGAAATTTTGGATTTACCATTACTTTCTATTCTGGTGATAGTGGTCACAAAAGCAAACTGAGGATATTGCAGTTCCATGCACTATCCAAAAGCAAAAAAAAAAATTTGGATTAGGGGTCTGCAAACTTTTAAAACAATGGGCCAGTTTACTGTTCTTCAGAGTTTAGGGGGGCCGGAATGTGACCAGTGGGGTTTTTTCATGGGATGCGTCACAAACTATTTTACCATATCAACTTTTAGAAAACATATATGATAAATCCAGCCCCGTAGATGCCTACTTTTTGGACCCTTAGGCCGCGTACACACGGGCGGACTGTTCGCTCAACTTTGTCCGCTGAACAGTGTTTCAGCGGACAGTCCGCTCGTGTGTGGGGCTTCAGCGGACAGTTTCAGCGGACAGTTTGACGAACAAAGTTTTTCGGAAATTCCGAAAAACTGTCCGCTGAAACTTGGTTTGAGCGGACAGTCCACCCGTGTGTAGGCCACTTTCGAAATGAGCAAACTGTTCCCGCTCGGAGGAAAGTCTGCTCATTTCGAGCGCGTCTCCAGGTAGGCGGGGCCCGTGAAGGAGACGTCGCGGGCCCCGCCGCCTGGTATGGACTTAAAGGGGAACCCCAACGCCGAAAAAAATCGGCGTGGGGTCCCCCCAAAGTCCACAACAGACCCTTGTCCGAGCACGCTAACCGGCCGGCCAGGAAAGGGGGGCGAGCGAGCGCGCACCCCCTCCCGAGCCGTACCAGGCCACGTGCCCTCAACATGGGGGGTGCCTTGGGGAAGGGGGGGCCGCGCGGCCCCCCCACCCCAAAGCACCTTGTCCCCATGTTGATGAGGACAAGGGCCTCTTCCCGACAACCCTGGCCGTTGGTTGTCGGGGTCTGCGGGCGGGGGGCTTATCGGAATCCGGGAGCCCCCTTTAATAAGGGGGCCCCCGGATACCGGCCCCCCACCCTATGTGAATGAGTATGGGGTACAATGTACCCCTACCCATTCACCTGTAAAATAAAAGTACCCCAAAAAAAAAACACAACACACGAGATAAAATATTTTATTGCACAGCTCCGGGGGTCTTCCGTCTTCGGGGGTCTTCTCGCCGGACTCCTCCGCTATCTTCTTGTAGCTCTTTTGCTAGCGGAGGAGTCCGGCTTTCTTCCTCCCCGCCGCCTGCCTCTTCTCCCGACTTCGGGGGTCTTGTCCCCCTCTTCGGTTCTTCTGCCGGGCCACCGCGCCTTCTTATAGCTCTTTTACAGGCGGTGGCCCGGTCTTCTGTCGCCGCCGCCTTCCGTTCTTCTGCCGGGCCACCGCACCTTCTTATAGCTCTTTTAGAGGCGGTGGCCCGGTCTTCTGTCGCCGCTGTCGCCTTCTGGTCGCCTTCCGTTCTTCTTCTTGTTGTTGTTCTTCTTCTCCAGGAGATGTTGACACGTCGCTCTCTCCGGCCGGAATGCCAGAGCCGCGCTGTGCGGCCACTTATATAGTGACAATGGGGCGGTGTCACATGGTATATGTCACATGGGTTGGTCACATGGGTTGATGTCACATGGGGACTATGACATCGTAAGGGGGCGGGGTCACCATGTGACCAACCCATGTGACATATACCATGTGACACCGCCCCATTGTCACTATATAAGTGGCCGCACAGCGCGGCTCTGGCATTCCGGCCGGAGAGAGCGTCGTGTCAACATCTCCTGGAGAAGAAGAAGAAGAAGAACAAGAAGAAGAACGGAAGGCGACCGGAAGGCGACAGCGGCGACAGAAGACCGGGCCACCGCCTCTAAAAGAGCTATAAGAAGGCGCGGTGGCCCGGCAGAAGAACCGAAGAGGGGGACAAGACCCCCGAAGTCGGGAGAAGAGGCCGGCGGCGGGGAGGAAGAAAGCCGGACTCCTCCGCTAGCAAAAGAGCTACAAGAAGATAGCGGAGGAGTCCGGCGAGAAGACCCCCGAAGACGGAAGACCCCCGGAGCTGTGCAATAAAATATTTTATCTCGTGTGTTGTGTTTTTTTTTTGGGGTACTTTTATTTTACAGGTGAATGGGTAGGGGTACATTGTACCCCATACTCATTCACATAGGGTGGGGGGCCGGTATCCGGGGGCCCCCTTATTAAAGGGGGCTCCCGGATTCCGATAAGCCCCCCGCCCGCAGACCCCGACAACCAACGGCCAGGGTTGTCGGGAAGAGGCCCTTGTCCTCATCAACATGGGGACAAGGTGCTTTGGGGTGGGGGGGCCGCGAGGCCCCCCCTTCCCCAAGGCACCCCCCATGTTGAGGGCACGCGGCCTGGTACGGCTCGGGAGGGGGGGCGCGCTCGCTCGCCCCCCTTTCCTGGCCGGCCGGGTAGTGTGCTCGGACAAGGGTCTGTTGTGGACTTTGGGGGGACCCCCACGCTGATTTTTTTCGGCGTTGGGGTTCCCCTTTAAGTACATTCCAGGCGGCGGAGCGCGCGACGTCTCCGTCGCGGGCCCCGCCTACCTGCACACGCGCTCGAAATGAGCGGACTGTTGCCTCGTGTGTGGGCGAGTCCGTTCATTTCAAAAGTTGCCCGGACTTAGTACGACGAACAAAGTTTGCCGTATTTGTCCGCTCAAAAAGTGCCGTGTGTGGGCGTGTTCGTTCATTCAAAAGTTTGAGCGGACTGTTTGACGAACTTAGTTTCGGCAGACAGTCCCCGCGTGTGTACGCGGCCTTAGATGCATTTTTTTGCATTCAACCAGTTGGAGGAACGAAAAAAAAAAAAAAAAAACTATTTAATCCTCCCTTCAACACACTTAGGCCGCGTACACACGCGCGGACTGTTCGCCCAACCTTGTTCGTCAAACAGTTTGTCAAACAGTCCGCTCAAAATTAGCATGAGCGGACTTGACCACACACGAGGAACGAACAGTCCGCTGAAACCGTGCGCGATGACGTGAACGGCACGTACGACGGGACTAGAAAAACGACGTCCTATACACTGCAATGCAACCTTCGGCGTGTAAATCCTTTCTGAGCATGCGCGGAACTTAGTTTGACGAACAAGCCTACACACGAGCGGACTGTCCGCTCAAACCAAGTTTCAGCGGACAGTTTTACGGAAATTCCGAAAAACTTTGTTCGTCAGACTGTCCGCTGAAACTGTCCGCTGAAGCCCACACACGAGCGGACTGTCCGCTGAAACACTGTTCAGCGGACAAAGTTGGGCAAACAGTCCGCCCGTGTGTACGCGGCCTTAGTGTTTATGGGGAAATCCCTCTGACCGAGCTATTGTATTATGACAGCGGGGAGAATTCCCCGTAATCAGAATACAATGATCAGTGTTGCTAGTTATAGCTAGTGACACGCTCAAGTGTGAAGAGGGCCTTAGTGGAGCCAAAAGTAGTTATAGAAGGTGTTCAAATCTGTCTTACTGGTCTTTTTCTTTGAGCCTGATAGGCTGGTTGCTTACTATGTAACTAATAAATGTAAAAATGTAATAAATGTAATACATGTAATAAATCAAATGTCTATGGCCAGACTTAATCTGTCTACCCATCTATCTTGCATAGTTAGTAGCGTTGAAAAAAAACACATATTCATCAACTTTAACCAAAAGAAAAAAATACATCAATACCCTTGAATCTTCATAACCCTAAATCTGCAGTTAATTCAGGGGAAGGCAAAAAGCACTTAAAAAATTATTTAAAGTTTCCTTAGCAGGGAAGGAAATTCGTTTTTTATCCTCGAGGGCAATCCAATCTACCCTGGATAAAAAAAATCTACAATCATAAATAATGAATATTAGTTATACTGTATTTTTGCATGTATTTCACAACCAGGCTTCTTTTAACCAAGATACTGATATACTAAGGCCGCGTACACACGGGCGGACTGTTCGCTCAACTTTGTCCGCTGAACAGTGTTTCAGCAGACAGTCCGCTCGTGTGTGGGGCTTCAGCGGACAGTTTCAGCGGACAGTTTGACGAACAAAGTTTTTTGGAAATTCCGAAAAACTGTCCGCTGAAACTTGGTTTGAGCGGACAGTCCGCCCGTGTGTAGGCCACTTTCGAAATGAGCAAACTGTTCCCGCTCGGAGGAAAGTCTGCTCATTTCGAGCGCGTCTCCAGGTAGGCGGGGCCCGCGAAGGAGACGTCGCGGGCCCCGCCGCCTGGTATGGACTTAAAGGGGAACCCCAACGCCGAAAAAAATCGGCGTGGGGGTCCCCCCAAAGTCCACAACAGACCCTTGTCCGAGCACGCTACCCGGCCGGCCAGGAAAGGGGGGCGAGCGAGCGCGCCCCCCCCTTCCGAGCCGTACCAGGCCGCGTGCCCTCAACATGGGGGGTGCCTTGGGGAAGGGGGGGCCGCGCGGCCCCCCCACCCCAAAGCACCTTGTCCCCATGTTGATGAGGACAAGGGCCTCTTCCCGACAACCCTGGCCGTTGGTTGTCGGGGTCTGCGGGCGGGGGGCTTATCGGAATCCGGGAGCCCCCTTTAATAAGGGGGCTCCCGGATACCGGCCCACCACCCTATGTGAATGAGTATGGGGTACAATGTACCCCTACCCATTCACCTGTAAAATAAAAGTACCAAGAAAAACACAACACAGGGTTAAAATATTTTATTGCACAGCTCCGGGGGTCTTCCGTCTTCGGGGGTCTTCTCGCCGGACTCCTCCGCTATCTTCTTGTAGCTCTTTTGCTAGCGGAGGAGTCCGGCTTTCTTCCTCCCCGCCGCCGGCCTCTTCTCCCGACTTCGGGGGTCTTGTCCCCCTCTTCGGTTCTTCTGCCGGGCCACCGCGCCTTCTTATAGCTCTTTTACAGGCGGTGGCCCGGTCTTCTGTCGCCTTCCGGTCGCCTTCCGTTCTTCTTCTTGTTCTTCTTCTTCTTCTCCAGGAGATGTTGACACGTCGCGCTGCGCGGCCACTTATATAGTGACAATGGGGCGGTGTCACATGGTATATGTCACATGGGTTGGTCACATGGGTTGATGTCACATGGGGACTATGACATCGTAAGGGGGCGGGGTCACCATGTGACCAACCCATGTGACATATACCATGTGACACCGCCCCATTGTCACTATATAAGTGGCCGCACAGCGCGGCTCTGCCATTCCGGCCGGAGAGAGCGACGTGTCAACATCTCCTGGAGAAGAAGAAGAACAACAAGAAGAACGGAAGGCGACCGGAAGGCGACAGCGGCGACAGAAGACCGGGCCACCGCCTGTAAAAGAGCTATAAGAAGGCGCGGTGGCCCGGCAGAAGAACCCAAGACCCCCGAAGTCGGGAGAAGAGGCCGGCGGCGGGGAGGAAGAAAGCCGGACTCCTCCGCTAGCAAAAGAGCTACAAGAAGATAGCGGAGGAGTCCGGCGAGAAGACCCCCGAAGACGGAAGACCCCCGGAGCTGTGCAATAAAATATTTTAACCCTGTGTTGTGTTTTTCTTGGTACTTTTATTTTACAGGTGAATGGGTAGGGGTACATTGTACCCCATACTCATTCACATAGGGTGGGGGGCCGGTATCCAGGGGCCCCCTTATTAAAGGGGGCTCCCGGATTCCGATAAGCCCCCCGCCCGCAGACCCCGACAACCAACGGCCAGGGTTGTCGGGAAGAGGCCCTTGTCCTCATCAACATGGGGACAAGGTGCTTTGGGGTGGGGGGGCCGCGAGGCCCCCCCTTCCCCAAGGCACCCCCCATGTTGAGGGCACGCGGCCTGGTACGGCTCGGGAGGGGGGGCGCGCTCGCTCGCCCCCCTTTCCTGGCCGGCCGGGTAGCGTGCTCGGACAAGGGTCTGTTGTGGACTTTGGGGGGACCCCCACGCTGATTTTTTTCGGCGTTGGGGTTCCCCTTTAAGTACATTCCAGGCGGCGGAGCGCGCAACGTCTCCGTCGCGGGCCCCGCCTACCTGCACACGCGCTCGAAATGAGCGGACTGTTGCCTCGTGTGTGGGCGAGTCCGTTCATTTCAAAAGTTGCGCGGACTTAGTACGACGAACAAAGTTTGCCGTATTTGTCCGCTCAAAAAGTGCCGTGTGTGGGCGTGTTCGTTCATTCAAAAGTTTGAGCGGACTGTTTGACGAACTTAGTTTCGGCAGACAGTCCCCGCGTGTGTACGCGGCCTTAGACAACATTATGCCAGTTATGACAAATTTTTACAATGTGGGCAAAAAACATTTCTTGGTAAAAACAATACCTTACCCTGGGGGTCCCTCAAGATATGGGCCAGGCTGGAAAAGACAGACCATTCTTGATTCTGCCTTATTATAAAACATGCAGTATTCAAAGCCCACACCATCTCTATCAAGATTTCTGAGGAACATGCGTTTGCCTATTCCTGTCTCCCGGGGATCACCTGGAATAAAAAAAAAAAAGTTAAAACTAGCTGGGGAAATGTTTATACTATTTAATTACACTTCACAAAAGTACCTCTTTCAGTAAAACAGGCTTGACATTCATTCTGCAGGTGGTATAGGGCTCAACAAATGTCAACAGATTGTCATATTGGGGTTGCAGTTTTGGTGAATAGAATGCATGCATTATATGTTCCATTTTTAGAGCTTAAACCAGTGGTCTCATAATTGTGGCCCTTTACATGCTTCTATACAGCTCTTGGGGCATTACCCCCCCCCCCCCCCTCCACCATCAGCAACAGTGAGGTATAGAAAAAGAAGAGCAAATTGGGTGGGACTATAACAGTGCAATATGAAAACCAGACCAAAGGAATAGATAAAATCTTCAATATTTATTAACAAAGTTCTAAAACATCAAATTCATAAAACCATAAGCTTATAACCCATTTGTGAAGGTCCGTGTTTTTTTTTTATAGCAGTATAGTTGTAGAGCCCTGATCCCTTAACATATGGCTTATATGCTTATGGTTTTATGAATTTGATGTTTTGGAACTTTGTTAATAAATATTGAAGATTGTATCTATTCCTTTGGTCTGGTTTTCATATTGCACCATTATAGTCCCACCCAATTTGCTCTTTTTTTTTAATTCAGAGATGAGGTGCTTATGGGTTGTGATGATCTATCCACATTAGATTACATTCAACAGTGAGGTATAGTTCCTGCCACTGACAACAACAATGGGGAAATATTTTTCATATTCACACCAATGATGGGGCACTATTCTTCCCACTGACTCCAACGAGGTGGCACTATTCCTAACATTCATTCCAATATTGGGACACTTTTCCTCCCACTGATGCCAGGAAATTTTCTCCCACTAGCCACAGTCTGCCCCCCCCCCCCCCCAAAGTTTGAAGGACAGTAAACTCTTTGTTCATAAAGTTTGGAGACCCATGGTTTATCCCTTTCATGACTAAGCCTATTTTTGGCATTTGGTGTTTACAAGTTAAAATCCATATTTTTTGCTAGAAAATTACTTGGAACCCCCAAACATTATATATATTTTTTAGCAGAGACTCTAGAGAATAAAATGGCGATTGTTGCAATATTTTATGTCACACGGTATTTGCGCAGCGGTGTTTTAAACGCAACTTTTTGGGAAAAGGGACACTTTCATGAATTAAAAAAAAAAAAAACAGTAAAATTAGCCCAATTTTTTTGCATAATGGGAAAGATAATGTTACGCCGAGTAAATAGATACCAAACATGTCACACTTTATAATTGCACGCACTTGTGGATTGACGACAAAGTACGGTATCTAAAAATCTCAATAGGCGACGCTTTAAATTTTTTTTATGGTTACCAGGTTGGCATTACAGAGGAGGTCTAGTGCTAGAATTATTGCTCTCGCTCTGACGATCATGGCGATACCTCACATGTGTGATTTGAACACAGTTTACATACGCGGGCGCAACTTCCGTATGCGTTTTCTTTGCTTCGCGAGCTCGCGGGGACGGCGGGCGCTTTAATTTTTTTTTTATATTTCATTTATTTAAAAATGACTAAATTGTTTTTTAAAAAAAATAAAAAATTTGATCACTTTTATTGCTGTCACAAGGAATGTAAACATCCCTTGTGACAGTAATAGGTGGTGACAGGTACTCTTTATGGAGGGATTGGGGGTCTAAAAGACTCCCCACCCCTCCTTTACACTTCAATGTATTCAAATCGCAGAAAACGGCGATTCTGAATACCGTATATCTTTTTAAAACCGGCACCATTGGCAGCCGAGTAAACGGGAAGTGACGTCATGACGTCACTTCCGTGTTTACTATGAGGAGACTGGAACGAAGCCGATTACGGCTTCGTTTCAGTTCCTCCCCAGCAGCTGGAGGCAGTGGAACTTGAATCGGTGCTCCCGATCGAGCGGGAGCACCGGTAACAGTGGCGGGAGGCGGCGGGAGGGGGGACGTCCCCTCCCGCTCCTCCGGCATAACAGCCGAGCAGCTTTTAGCCGCATCGGTTGTTATGCCTGGATAGCCAATCGCCTGCTGTAAAAAATGGTACCAGGATGATGCCTGCAGGTGCGGGCATCATCCCGGTATACCCCCGGAAGCCGAGTACGCACATCTGCGTACGCTCGGCGGGAAGGGATTAAACACGTTTGGTATAATGAGCGATATTCAATTGCATCTACAATCAATTTTACTAAACCTAAAACATTTTATGACATCAGATGATATGTTGGGAGAGTTTTACTAAAACTAGTGCACACAGAATCTGTGCAGCTGTGCATAGTAGCCAATCAACTTCTAACTTTAGCCTGTTCAGTAAGACCCTATAAACACTATACATCTTTTTTTGGCTGATTTCCTTTAGATTTACCAAAACCATGTAATGCAATTTGCATACAAATTGAAACTCTTAAGGTTTGACCTCATATTATATGGTTTTGGTAAATCTGAAGGAAAAAAACTACAGAAAATTGTATAGTGTGTATCCAGCAACTTTGGCAATAAAACCTAAAAGTTGATGGACAATCACTATACACACCTGTAATAAGAAGAGCTGACAAAACTATAATACTTGAAGTGTTTATTGGTACATCAGAGTGACAATAAAACAATAAACTGACACGTTTCGGCAAAAGCCTTAGTCGTAGCTATGCACACCTGCACCAGATTCTGTGTGCACCAGTTTTAGGCTCAATTCACACTGCTGCGATCTGAAAGTCGTGCAACTTTGCCAGGCGACTTCTTGGCGACTTGAGTACTACTTTATTAGAAATATAGAATAGAAGAGAATAGAAATTGGATAGCAGCCGCCTTGAAGTCGTACTGGGATGTCACATGACATGTCTCATGACTTGGGGTCTCACAAGTCGGACCCCAAGTCGCAGCAGTGTGAACCAAGCCTTAGTCAAGCTCCCCCACTAATTGCATATCTTCTAAATTTTACCCTTACATATATCTTAGAACTGTCTTTATTTCCCCACCAATAGATCAAAACTAGGGATGAGCTTCGTGTTCGAGTCGAACATACGTTCGACTCGAACATCGGCTGATCGCCCGTTCGGCGAATTCCGAACGTTATGGGCCGTTCGCGCCAAATTCGTGTGGCGCTCACGGCCCACAATGCACTGCGTCATCGCAGTGCATTGCTGGCTCATGATTGGCCAAGCATGCACTGTGACCCCGCATGCTTGGCCAATCACAGCGCCAGCAGCGAGGAGAGCCATGATTGGCCACAGGCAGGATGCCTGTGGCCAATCATAGCTCAGGCTGTGTAGTATACGCCCCACACTATATAAGGCCGCCAGCGCGGCGGCCTTGTGTAGTGTGTTGGCGTCTGAAGCAGTTAGTGGGTGTTCTGTGTACCTTCAACACAGTACACACCGATTGTTATCGGCCGATTTTCGATCTTGCTCTTCTGTAGTGGTTGTTGTCTGCGTGCCCTGACTGCAGTATACACCGCTGTATTCACCTCACCTATATAGCTAGTGATCTATCTTTTATAATAGAGCTTGCAGTCAGTAGTGTTAGGAGCTTGTGCGTGCTGTCTGCGTGCTCTGTACCCAGTACACACCGCTATATCCACCTACATAGCTCTTCTCTATTTGAGCCCACTTGCCATCTGCAGGAGTTATTGGAAGTTGTGTGTGCCTCCAGCACAGCACAGTATACATCTGTATATACCCCTTTATCTCTGGTGTTCTATAATAAAGGCATCTGCAGGAGTTAGTGGGTGTTTTGTGCCTCCAGCACAATATACACCTGTATCTACCCTTTATTGCTGTTCTCTAATAGAGCCATCTACAGGGCTTAGTGGGTGTTGTGTGACTCCATTACAGTATACCCCTTTATCTCTGGTGTTCTATAATAAAGGCATCTGCAGGAGTTAGTGGGTGTTGTGTGCATCCAGCACAATATACACTACCCAACTGCTGTTTTACCCAACTCCCTTCAGGCCATTACCATGTCTGGAAGGCCAGCAAGAAGAGGCAGACAGGCGCGAGCCGATAAAAGAGGGCAAGCAGGATCTATGTCTAGAGACAACAGTGCTGGTCGTGGACGCGGTGCATTGTCATCAGCACGTGGCCATGGGACACGCTTGTCCTTCTTTTCGGCAGCTGGACATGTTGAACCGCAACATGCCAATGACTTGGTAGAGTGGATGACCAAGCCCTCTTCATCCTCCTCATCCCCTCTCACCCAGTCTCAGGGTACTAGCAAAGCAGCTGCCAACGCATCGTCTTCCCTCGTCTCAATGTCATCATCAGTGACTCCTTCCCTAGACCCACCACGTCCTCCTGAGGAGTCTCCTGAACTCTTTGAGCACAGTGTTGGGTACATGCTCCAGGAGGATGCCCAGTGTTTTGTAGCCTCTGATGATGACACTCAGCTAGAGGAAGGCAGTAGCGTGAATGCAGAGAGAGGGGATGCTCAAGAAGGACAGCAATCTGGCAGTCATGTTCCACAAGCTGCAGCATATTGCCAGGTTTGCTACAGCGATGAAGAGGGAGGGGATGATGAGGGCACTGACTCCACGTGGGTGCCTGGTAGAGAGGAGGAGGAGGAGGAGGCACATGTCCAACAAGGCAGGATGCCCTCCCGGGGCCAGCTTAGGGGCAGCACACCGACTGAATCACACCGCAGAGCTCCGCCTGTGCAGGGCGCTGCCTCTGCGCGTTATTCTAAAAGTTCTTTGGTGTGGGCCTTTTTTGAGACGAGTGCATCAGATCGCACCGCTGCCATTTGCAACATATGTCTCAAGCGTATCTCGCGTGGCCAAAACATCAGCCACTTGGGCACCACATGCTTGACCAGACAGATGTTGACCTGCCATGCAGCTCGTTGGCAAGCGTACCTCAAAGACCCACACCAAAGAACAAAGCGGACCTCTCCTTGCTCCTCATCAGCTGGCATCTCCAACCCCACTAGACCTTCAGTCCTCTCTGAAACCTGCTCTGAGAGGAATGAAGGTGTAGAATTAGGTGTGTCACAGCCAAGTGCTTCCGGGCACTCTGCTAGCAGTACACCCACGTCCGATTATACCAGGCAAATGTCCCTGCCCCAGCTGCTGGACCGGCAAAAGAAGTTCACTCCCAGCCATCCACATGCCCAGCGGTTGAATGCTAGCTTGGCTAAATTTCTAGCACTTCAACTGCTGCCTTTTCAGTTGGTAGACTCGGCCTCCTTCCGTGAGTTTGTACAATGTGCGGTTCCTCAGTGGCAGGTCCCCAAACGCAACTTTTTCTCACGGAAGGCGATTCCGGCTCTCTACCGGCATGTGGAAGGCAATGTCCTTGCCTCGCTGGACAGGGCGGTCAGCAGTAAGGTGCATATTACCGCTGACTCATGGTCCAGCAGGCATGGACAGGGACGTTATCTGTCTTTCACGGCCCATTGGGTCACTCTTCTGGCAGCTGGGAAGGATGCAGGACAAGGTGCAGTAGTGTTGGAGGTTGTTCCACCACCACGCCTCCAAAATGCTACTATTGGTTGTGACACACCTCTCTCCTCCACCCCCTCCTCTTCTTCTTCCTCCATGGCCTCTTCCAGTGCTCTGTCCTCAGAACCAGCGGTGCTCCGTAGGCGTTCTAGGGGCTATGCAAGTACGCAGGCAAAACGATGCCATGCCGTGCTTGCGCTGGCTTGTTTGGGGGACAGGAGCCACACTGGGGCGGATGTTTTGTCAGCTCTGCAGGGACAGGCCGAGAGGTGGTTGACGCCACGCCAGCTTAAGCCAGGAATGGTGGTTTGCGACAATGGCACCAACCTCCTCTCCGCCCTCCGACAGGGACAACTGACCCATGTGCCCTGTGTAGCTCACGTCCTTAACCTGGTGGTGCAGCGGTTCTTGGGCAGGTACCCCGGCTTACAGGATGTCCTGAAGCAGGCCAGGAAAGTCTGTGTGCATTTCCGCCGATCATTTAATGCCTGTGCTCAGCTGGCTGAGCTCCAAAAGGAGTTGAACCTGCCCAAGAACCGCCTTATATGTGACATGCCCACCAGGTGGAACTCAACGTTGGCCATGCTACAGCGGCTGCACACGCAGCAGAGGGCCATCAATGAGTACCTGTGCGACTACGGCACCAGGACAGGGTCAGGGGAGCTCGGTTTTTTCTGGCCACGCCAGTGGGGCATGATCAGGGATGCATGCACTGTCCTGTCACCGTTTGAGGAGGCCACAAGGATGGTGAGCAGTGACAGTGCATGCATCAGTGACACTGTACCTCTTGTCCACCTCTTGGAGCATACGCTGCATGGAATAATGGACAGGGCACTTGAGGCAGAACAGAGGTAGGAAGAGGAGGACTTCCTTGCCTCTCAAGGCCCCCTTTATCCAGACAGTGTTCCTGCTGTGCCACCCATCACACAGGAAGAGGATGAGGAGGAGGAAGAGGAGGAGGAGGATGATTGTGTCATCATGGAGGTAGAGGCTGGCACTCAGCATCAGCAGCAGCAGTCTTGTAGGGATGATTTACAGTCCCAAGAAACACGTGGACTTGTATGTGGCTGGGAGGAGGTAGCTGCGGATCATGTTGTCCTTAGTGACCCAGAGGACTCTGGACCGAATGCCTCAGCTAACCTACGCTGCATGGCCTCCCTGATCCTGCAAAGCCTGCGGAAGGATCCTCGTATTCTTCGGATCAAGGAGAGGGACCATTACTGGCTGGCCACTCTCCTTGATCCACGGTACAAGGGTAAGGTTGCCGCCCTTATCTTGCCATCACAGAGGGAGCAGAGGATGAGACATCTCCGGGAGGCCTTGCAGAAAGGTCTGTGCAACGCGTTCCCAGAGACTGGGAGGTTACAAACTCCTGGTCCTGGACAACGTGTTGCTGAGGCATTGGTCAGAAGGAGCGGTGGAGAAGGTGGCCATCTGACTGATGCTTTCAGACAATTTTTTAGTCCGCAGCCCCAAGGTATGATCGGTTCCAGCAACCATCGCCAGCGTCTGATTTACATGGTGCAGGAATACCTAGGGGCAAGGTCAGACTTGGACACCTTTCCCACCGAAAATCCTCTGGCTTACTGGGTCTTGAGGATGGATCACTGGCCAGAGCTTGCACAGTATGCAATTGAGCTACTGGCCTGTCCTGCATCCAGCGTTCTTTCGGAACGCACCTTCAGTGCTGCTGGTGGCTTTGTTACCGATCGCAGGGTGCGCCTGTCCACCGAATCAGTTGATCGACTGACCTTCATCAAGATGAATCAGTCTTGGATCACCCACAGCTACCAAGCACCTGAAGCTGATGTAACCGAATAATTTTTTTGGAAATATCACATCCCTTCAAAACTGCCTATGCTGATGCTGAGTGACTGTCCTGTTATGTTGATTGTCTATCCTCTTCCTCCTCCGCTGATATCTTGGAAGAACATTTCTGGCTCTGGGTGATGCCATCAGCCCAATTTTTCTGCCCCTGTTTAACAGGTGCGTTTAATTACAATTTTTGATGCAATACTTTGCAGCAGGGCTAATTCCTGCAATAAAACTAGAGTATATGGGAGAGGTTGCAGTGTGGTGGCACCAGCACCAGTGCCTAAGGCCCAATTTTTCTGCCCCTGTTTAACAGGGGAGTTTAAGTACAATTTTTGATGCAATGCTTTGCAGCAGGGCTAATTCCTGCAATAAAACTAGAGTATATGGGAGAGGTTGCATTGTGGTGGCACCAGCACTAGTGCCTAAGGCCCAATTTTTCTGCCCCTGTTTAAAAGGGGCGTTTAATTACAATTTTTGATGCAATGTTTTGCAGCAGGGCTAATTCCTGCAATAAAACTAGAGTATATGGGATAGGTTTCAGTGTGGTGGCACCAGCACCAGTGCCTAAGGCCCAATTTTTCTGCCCCTGTTTAACAGGGGCGTTTAATTACAATTTTTGATGCAATGCTTTGCAGCAGGGCTAATTCCTGCAATAAAACTAGAGTATATGTGAGAGGTTGCAGTGTTGTGGCACCAGCACCAGTGCCTAAAGCCGCGTACACACGGGCGGACTGTCTGGCCAACTTAGTCCGTCAGACAATCCGACGGACAGTCCGTCCTACTTTCGAATGAACGGACTTGACCACACATGGATGCAAAACAGTCCGTCGAAAGTTTGCGCGATGACGTGTACAGCACGTACGACGGGACTAGAAATAGGAAGTCCAATACACAGCAATGCAACCTTTCCCCGTGTAAATCCTTTCTGAGCATGCACCATACTTAGTCCGTCGAACTAGCCTACTCACGAGCGGATTGTCCGCTGAAACCAAAGTCTGACGGACAATATTACGGAAATTCCGAAATACTTAGTCCGCCAGACTGCACGCTCAAAAAGTCCGCTGCAGCCCACACACGAGCGGACTGTCCGCTGAAATGTGTTTCGACGGACTAAATTGGCCAGACAGTCCGCCCGTGTATACGCGGCTTAAGGCCCAATATTCTGCCCCTGTTTAACAGGGGCGTTTAATTACAATTTTTGATGCAATGCTTTGCAGCAGGGCTAATTCCTGCAATAAAACTAGAGTATATGGGAGAGGTTGCAGTGTCGTGGCACCAGCACCAGTGCCTACGGCCCAATTTTTCTGCCCCTGTTTAACAGGGACATGTAATTACAATTCTTGATATAATATTTCACAGGAGGGCCCGTTCCTGTGCCCACCCAGAGTAACTGTGAGGACTTATAGTGTTGTGGCACCAGCACCACAACCACCAAAGGTAAATTTTTCTACCACTGTTCAACAATTGCATGTAATTACAATTCTTGATATAATCGTTCACAGCAGGGCGCTCCAGCGCCCACCAAGAGTCACTTTGAGGGCTTACAATGTTGTGGCAAAACCAACACCTTGTTCCGCTATTTCTGCAGAGCATATAAGGCAGGCCCCTACTTTCAAACATCCAACTTACAAACATCTCCTACTTGCAAACGGAAGGAGACAACAGCAAGTGAGATGAAAAAAGATGGACGACAAAACAAATTATACAGGGGTGATAACCCTTCCCTATGTTTTCCAAAAAGCTTAAAAATAGTTTTTTTGACTGGAGCTACACTTTAAAAATGTACCAGTTGAAAATTACAAACAGATTAAACTTAACACAACAAACCTACACAGTACCTGTCTTGTTTGCACCGCCTGTATACTGCTGTTCTGAGTATATAGGGCCTGGGGGCCACACGCATTTCCTTTTTTTAATATGGGTACGGGGTTCCCCTTAATATGCGTACAAGACCCAAAGGGGCTGGTAATGGGCAGGGAGGGCTACCCATGCCATTTTTCTCAATGATTTTCAACCATATTGCAGGAACCAGATATAACATTAAAACCGCAAGCAGCTTTAAATGATGTTATTTCCGTTCAATGTGCAGGGACTGTTCTAAACACAGGAAACACGTGGCACTTCACAGGCATACTACAGACACCCCCCAGACACCATATTTAAAGGAATATTTCACTTTTTTTTCCACTTTAATCGTCATTAAAATCAGTGCTCCCGCCAAAACGGCCATTTTTAAAAACATTTTAGGCATTGACCCATGTCCCCTGGGGCAGGAGCCAGGTCCCCAAACCCTTTTTAGGACAGTATCTTGCATATTAGCAGTTAAAATTAGCACTTTTAATTTCGAACGTTCGAGTCCCATAGACTTCAATGGGGTTCTAACGTTCGTACGAATTTGGGGTCTGTTCGAAAGTTCTGGTGCGAACCGAACCGGGGGGTGTTCGGCTCATCCCTAATCAAAACCTACACTAGAAACTGACAATGAAGAACAAGATGGAATCTGACTGGTTGCAATTGGGCAGCATCAACAGTTTTTATAAAATACCAAAAAGAATACGATGCTGTGCAATAATAGCCTTAATGATAAAAAGTACTATTACAATAGCATTAATACTAAAAAAGAGAATCAAATATAAAATATGGTGCAACGAAAATTAGTAAATCAAGCAAGTTTTGTTGCACCATATTTTATATTCAATTCTCTTTTTTAGTATTGATGATATTGTAATAGTACTTTTTTTATCATTAAGGCTATTGTTGCACAGCGCTGCTTTCTTTTTGCTGTTTTATACAGGTTTTTTCACACATGGGACTGTGATTGATGCATAGCAGCTGTCTATAGGTACTTGATCCACCTTCACACGGATTATTTTAACCACAACTGAAGCTAATTGTAGCTTAGGGTTTGTTTAGTGTAGCTCACAGGATTTTTTTTATTATTTATATTGTCTACCAACAATTTTTTAATGACTGACAATATATTAACTATGACCCATTATGAATTCTTTAAGGCTCTCACTATCGCCCATGTTTTCAAATGTAGGTAGCATTCGTGCCTATAAGCTCAGTTCTACAGGAATTCTTACCTTCTAGATGATGGGCTATAGTGTTATGGGAAGGAATTCTCTTCCACGGGCCAGTTTTACTAAGTTCCAGGAATTTGTTGTACAGATCATGCAGGTTTGGACCCCAGGTGGCATTGGGCAAACCAAAATCACGTAGTCCCTCAACAGGACAAGTGCTGCTGATCTAAATACAAGAAAGCATTCAATGATTGAAGCTTGAAGATTGAAATGGCAAATATTAGTAATAAAAAACATTGTCAAAGGTATATAGGACACACAGATATAGACAAGTTACTCACTGAGAAGTAGCGGGGCAGTGATCTGGCAGTTAGCAGCTGGGTGGGTATAAATAGGGTAGGGTACCTCTGAAGAAGATTGGCACAGCTTTTCAGCATTGTCATCACCCTTGTTAGTAATAAGAACAGAGAGTAACTGGTAAAGCACACACATATTATCAAAATTTTATCAAATGCATATTTTAGCAAAAGTGTTATGCCTATGTAGCACCCTAGGATAGGTAAATTTAAGCAGGCTTGGCTGGTTCTAGGCCTGTTTTCATTCTGGACTGGGAGTGGCTCAGGGTAGGACTAAGTGACTTGCAGGTGGTATCATCAGGACCTCCCATTTCTTTCCAGTGGCTTCTAGTGCTTTCTGGAATAGGAGGTGGGAGTTGTATAAAGGAAGCTGTGGCCAATCCCCAATATTGATTGGCAGGGGGCAGGCCTCCTTAAATACCTAGGGTCAGCCCAGCTGGGTGGAAGAGCTAGAGTAAGAGGGTGCGGAGGCTGTCAGGGCCTTTGAGGAAGCTCCCCAGTCTGGGGGGTAACCTTCGGCTTGAGCTTGGGTACAGCCGGGACCACTTTCAGTAACACATGAAGATGTCCTGGACCAGAGGCACAAGAGAGAGCAAGGAGAGGACAACGGGAGAGAGCACTCCTAAAAAACTCTAGGGAGGACAACTGGCCAAAGCCAGGAGGGCGGGTGAATGAGGTACAGTCAAGAGGACTGGGGAGGCACGTCTGAGAGTACTGCGAGCTTGCAGTCTGAGATGGGTGCAGAACCAGAAGGACTGTGGTGGAAGAGGCAGTGGGGCCCACGGTTCCAGCCTGCAAAGTGCATTTGCTGAGTCCTGGCTGAGTCAGTGTCAGGCCTAACCAACAAATAATGCTAGTTGTTCCTGGGAAAACAAGTGATGTGCTGGAGGAGACTAGAAGTAACAGTCTGGAGCAAGTGATGTGCTGGTGAATGGAGGAGTGATGAGCTTTAAGCAAGTTTGTGCAGGAGGAAGCTGAAGGAGTATGTACAGGGAGTGTACATAGTTGTCCCAAAACCAATTGCTGTTCCTATTGATCCACGTTGGGCATCCCATAGCTCCCATCCCCACCCAAGTTATACCCCTCAAAATAAATAAATAAACAACAACATTGGACTTTCAGTCTCTTTAGGAGCAGCTGAATATCATATATAGTACCAGGTTTTTCTCACGCTACTATACGGTATATTGTTTCTTTCACTGTCAAGGTTGTTAAGGAATCTGCAGGTGCCATGTAAACAAAGAAGCCAGAATATTAAAAAGAAAAAGCCAAAAAAATCAAGCCAGGCCTGTGGCTATCTGAGGGAAGGGGACTTATTGAAATCTTAAAGACCCCTTTAACAATAAATGTGCACCAAGCTACCCCCCCCCCCCCCACCAATGTCAATGAATAAGTAATTAGAGTAACTCTACTCATTCAAAAAAAGTGAAAAGTAAATAAAAAACACAACGTTTTTTTTTGTTCTTTAACTTTAATAAAAGACCAATCATATAAATGCACCACCTATTATGCCATCCAGTGATGCAGGTTCATGTCAATTACAGTGAAGGATGTCTGCCGAAAAAATAAAAAAAACAAAAAAAACTGACTGCCAACATGATTCAACAGCAACAGCTCAGACAGATAACAGCTAAGGTTCACTGGTCCCAGAAGCAATGTATATTATGTCACTTTCAGGTTCAGAGCTATCATTTCCCAGCTGCTGTTGCCTCGGATGAAGTTAATCAAGCAGGGGCTGTGCTTGATCAGTTTTGTTGGGGTCTATAGATGATGTTAGCGGTTTAAAAATAAAAGGAACAAAATAAATAATAAATAAACTAAAGCATTTTTTTAAGCCCCCCTGCTCCCACATACATGCACATATATAAATGCATGCATTGGGTGCAGCTTTATATATAAAAACAAAAATTTTGCTACACATGCTACATATCACTGTGCACACTGCAGTGAGAGCATCAATTTTAAACCGCGTACACACGGTCGGAATTTCAGCCAGCAAAAGACCAAGGAGAGCTTTTTGTTGGAAGATGCAACTGTGTGTATGCTCCATCGGAATTTTGCTGGCCGAATTTCCGCCAGCCAAAGATTGAGAGCAGGTTCTCAATTTTTCAGATGGAAAAAGTTTCTATCGGAAATTTCAGTCGTGCAATTCCAACGCACAAAAAAACACACATGCTTAGATTCAACTACGAGATGGAAGCTATTGGCTACTGGGTATTGAACTTCCTTTTTCTAGTCCCGTTGTATGTCACAGCATTCTTGACGGTTAGAATTTGGTATGACTGTGTGTATGCAAGACAGCTTGAGCGAAATATCGTCAAAATTCCGATCGTGTGTACGTGGCATAAGTCCATCACTCATGGTTAACTCTAAACGAATGATCTGTAATAGCTTTAAGGGTCTATTCACACTGGGGTTAGAGTATATAAACCCAATATTTCATATTCCTGATATGTGCCTGCTTTATCATGTACGTATAAAAAAGTATCCTGTTTTCTTTGTACTGCTTCCTTTGTATGAAATCCCTGATGTTCCTGCCAGTTCCTCTGCTTTCCTAATAAAAAACTGAACATACTAAGCATGAGAGCTCAGCCATTCACTGGGAAGCTGAGAACAGATGGAATGTATTCACTTTTAAAAAAAAGGGAAAAGGGTGTGTGTGTGTATGTAAATATGTATATATATATATATATATATATATATATATATATATATATATATATATATATATACAGTTTTTTGTATATCTATACACAAATGTTTTTGACTTTCATTTCTATTTTAAACTGAATGGGTTTGTTTTACAAGGTGGTGATTTATAAACACTTAAAAAAAAATGCTGCTTTTACAGGAGTTTTGCATTTTGTTCCCTGTCTGTAGAAGCAGCTCAATATATAATATATTATTATATATGTGTCCATACACATTAGGGCATTTAGAATCATATTTCAAAAGAAGAGTTTAGAGGTGGAGAACCCATCACAGGTGTGTTTTTCAAGGGAGATTTCAGGCAGACAAAACGGTAAATGCTCTCAGCATTTAGGAGCATTCAGTGTTTTTCAAGTGTATTTAGATTATAGTGAAAAATTAACAGGGGGAATGTCTTGGAAAAAGCAAATGTCCATATACTCCTTTGAACCTTTATGCAATATGGGCTACCATGAGCTTTTTTTATGGAACTTTTTCTGCCACAGGTTCTGGCTTTTTTTTCTTCTGCTTTTAGTATGCATGTACTCTTAAAGCTGCTGACTTTTAAAATAATGACACTTACCCACCCAGCGCGCCCGCGATGTCGACACCCGAAAGTGGAGCCTTTCGGCTTCATTTCCCGGTTCCCTACTGCGCATGCGCGAGTCGCGCTGCACAATAAGGATGGTCCCCGCTGTCTCTGGGATCCGTGTGTTTCCCAGCAGGTAGCGGGGGACCTTCAGAAAGGGGCGTAGATTCTGCGGAAAGGGGCGTACCTTTTGCAGAATCTACGCCGGAAGTGGGTGCAGATACCTGTACTGTACAGGTACCTGCACCCCCCTCCCCCCTGAAAGGTGCCAATTGTGGCGCCGGAGGGGGGGAGGGTTCCAATGAGCGGAAGGTCCACTTTAGGGTGGACCTCCGCTTTAACCACCTCAGCCCGGGATGGTTTTACCTCCATAATTACCAGGCTATTGTGATACGGCACTGCGTTACTTTACCTGATAATTGTGCAGCCCTGCTAAGTTGTACCCAAATAAAATTGATGATTGGATTTTCCCAGAACTAAAGCTTTCTTTTGGTGGTTTTTTATCACCTCTGTGGTTTTTATTTTTTGCGCTATAAATAAAAAAATATTTTTTTTTACTTTCTGCTATAATACATATCCAATATATATATATTTTTTAAAAACTAATTTCTTCACCAATTTAGGCCAATATGTATTTAACTACACAAGTTTGGAAAAAAAAATTCCAATAAGGGTATATTGATTGGTTTGCGCAAAAGTTATGGTGTCTACAAACTATGGGATATTTTTATGGCATTTTTATTTTTTTATTTTTTTTACTAGTAATGGCGGTGATCAGTGATTTTTGGCAGGACTGTGCCATTGCGGCAGACAAATTGGACACCTAACTGTTATTTTTTACACTTTTTTGGGAACCAGTGACACTAATACAGTGATCAGTGCTAAAAAATATGCACTAATACTGTATTAATAAGACTGGCAGGGAAGGGGGTTAACACCAGGGGCGAGCAAAGGGTTAAGTGTTTCCCTAGGGGTGCTTGTTAACTGTTTGGGCGTTGCTCTGACTGGGTAAAGGCAGAGATCTGTGTTCCAGCTTAGCCGGAACACTAGATCTCCATCTTCTTCCCTGTCAGATCGCCGTCCTGCCTCTCCTGGGAACAATTGCTGGTGGCCGGCGGACATCGGGTCCACAGAATCTGCTGCTTGGCATCCCCTGTGTCCAATCAGTGCACAATCGTGCCTCCAGCGCCCCCCCCCCCCAGTGTCTATTGAATCAAAAATCAAACGACCATCAAATCATTCTCTGCAGCTATTACCTTTTGTACCACCACCCCCTCCCTTTAGAATGTAAGCTCTACGAGCAGGGCCCTCCTGTACCTTTTGTATTGTACTGTAATTGTGTTGTCCCCCCTATACATTGTAAAGCGCTGCGTAAACTGTTGGCGCTATATAAATCGTGAATAATAATAATATTGAATGAAATGAAGTACAGGTATGTCATTTTGCGCCTTAGAGTCGACTTGTCGCAGTATATCTGCGGTAGGCAGTTGGCAAGTGGTTAGAGTGTCATCTATGTGACATTCTGGGTACCAACATTTGCCACTGTTTCACAGGAATATGCAATTTTAAGGTTTGACATGCTGGGCATCTGTTTGCTCAATACAACCTTATCTTTTATATGTTGTGTAATATATATTTTTTTATGCACTTAAATTAATTTTGGCAGATTTTTCTCTGAAAATATGCTTAAAACGTTGCACGAATATCATTTGACATAAGAAAAGAATGTAAAGAATGCAAAAACTGCTCTGGCAGCAAAAGGGTCTCTGCCAGCTGAATGACGTGACATGGTTGATAAATGTGAAAAAAAAAATGTCTGAATGCATGTGAAATTCATAAACGAAATAGTTTTATGTATATTTATTACACATGTGCAGTTATCAGAACACAACATTTTTAGCAATTGTGGTCTTTTAAGTAGACAGGTATGCAAACTGTTCTGGAGACTATGGAAATTGTCCAAGAGCATAGGCTCCTACATTATCATTTAAATGAAAGCAAGCAAAGGTCTTATATGCTTTATTGCATCACTAAATTGTTATGGTAACAAAGGTAAAGCTAATGTAATAGTAATCAAATTTTTCTCTCACCTGTCAGAGATTGTTGTTTCCCCTGTTCAAGACTTGTAAAAGATTTATGAGTCAGATTAAGTTTGCCTGACAAATCTCTTTACATGGTTCTCTAAGGCGTTAATGATGATTGACAGTAGGGGATGAAGATTTACAGTTTGTAGGCAGGGTCAAATACATGCATGAATGACATAGAGCATTTGGATATGTACAGTGCTTGTGGTTTTATGGTTTACTGCTGATATTATTGCTTTAACATACTTTTGTATATTTCATTAAGATGAAAATGATATGACTGAGGGATGTGCAGATTACTGAGGCTTAGGCTTCCTGTAAAATAAACAATTGACCCCATTCCTTCCTCTCCAATATTGACCAGACGACACATAATATTTTTGGAGTCAAATGATCATAGCAGCCTTTTATTACAAAAACTGAAATAAAAATATCAACATTAACAATTGTAATTCATAAATACATTTTATACATAACCATTAAACCAAAAAACCTCAGCTTAATTCTACCCGGTCTAAGGTCTTTGAAGGGCTATTTTCTCTTGACCAACCGTTAACTGTGACCCCATGAAAGGCCCCCAGCCACAACTTGCACTGGCTCAGAGACAATTACCACTTACTTCCTACCAGATAAATAAACTTAATACCATTGTTACTATTGCATTATTAGGAAGGGAAGGGACACTCATACCTCCAGATGGGCCCAACTCCCCTAATTCTCCATTATTTTATCCAGCACGGCCTTCAAATACCCCATAGAACTCCCTCTGCTGCTATGACTAGTGAGAAATGAATGCATAACGTGAACGGTCATGAAAAAAACATACCCCACCAAGAACTGCACACTATTGAAACCATCCCAACCCCGTACTACAAGAAATCTTGCTAGGTAGCCCCCCAAACCAACAAACAAGGGTGGGAGAAATCTTCCTGATTCTTTGCCCCTGTACACACGGTCGGACATTCTGCCAACCAAATCCGTCGGATTTTGTCTGACGGATTGTGTCTCAAACTGTTGCATACACACGGTCGGACCAAGTTGTCTGATTTTGCGGTTGCCAAGAACGCGGTGACGTAAGCCGTGTACGGCAGGAGTAGAAAAGGGAATTTCAGTACCACGTCCGGCACCCTTTTGGCTCCTTCTGCTGATTTCGTGTTAGTAGAAGTTTGGGGAGAGACGATTCGCGCTTTTCACATTAGTGATTCAGATCGCTACTGCTCTTCAGTTTGTGCTTGTGTTTGCGTATCTGATAATCAGTGCGTGCAGTCATTAAGTATTTGTATCTCATTGTGGACTATATCTTGGTATACTACGCTTTGAAAGGCATTTCTTATTGTCTGCTTGCTTCTGCTATTCAGGTCGTTCTTTCAGGCCTTGCTGTTTATCAGTGCTTTCTGGTGTCGGTTCTGACCAGCCGACCGTTTTCAAACCATGTTTCGTCTACGTACTCATCGTACAGTTTGTGCTGTGCAGGGGCTTCATGTTGGGGTTCTTACTTTGACACAAGCCCGGTCCATGAACAGGGAGGGGAGGCTTTTGTGGACTAAGATTTGGTTGCGCCAGCGTCACTAGTTCTCGCACATGCCTTTGCTCCGTGAGATCCGCGAGAATAATCCTGATCATTTCAGGAATTTTCTCAGGATGACGGACCCCGTTTTTCACCATCTGCTGGCTTTGCTGACCCCTTATATCAGTAGGCAGGATACCTGCATGTGGCAAGCCATCACTCCGGAGCAGAGGCTCATCACCACGTTGCGCTACTTGGCGACAGGGAGAAGTCTTCAGGACCTCAAGTTCTCTACAGGCATCTCCCCCCAGGCTCTGGGGATCATTATTCCAGAGACCTGTTCTGCCATCATTCAGGTCCTGCAGAAGGACTATATTATGCTAAGTTTTATCCTTAAACATCACATTCTATGTATTTCATGATTGCTAATGTCTTGCATTTCTTCCCTCATTCCCTAATTACCATCATTGCAATATGCTCTAATTCATATACTCTGCCCCTTTGTCCTCATGCATATTTGCCTCACTAACTTCCCCACTAGGGATGAGCTTCGAGTTCGAGTCGAACGTACGTTCGACTCGAACATTGGCTGTTCGTTCGTTCGGCGAAATCCGAACACTTGGTCCGTTCGCGTCAAAATTCACGTGGCGCTCACGGCCCACAATGCACTGCGATGGCGCAGTGCATTGCTGGCTCATGATTGGCCAAGCATGCACTGTGACGCCGCATGCTTGGCCAATCGCAGCGCCAGCAGCGAGGAGAGCCATGATTGGCCACAGGCAGGATGCCTGTGGCCAATCATAGCTCAGGCTGTGCAGTGCACGCCCCACACTATATAAGGCCGCCATTGAGGCGGCCTCGTGTAGTGTGTTGGCATCTGAAGCAGTGGGTGTTCTGTGTACCTTCAACACAGTACACACCGATCGTTTTTGGCTGATTTCCTATCTTGCTGTTGTGTAGTGGTTATTGTCTGTGCCCTGACCGCAGTATACACCACTATATTCACCTCACCTATATAGCTAGTGATCTATCTTTAATAATAGAGCTTGCAGTCAGTAGTGTTAGGAGATAGTGCGTGCTGTCTGCGTGCTCTGTACCCAGTACATACCGCTATAATCCACCTACATAGCTGTTCTCTATTTGAGCCCAATTGCCATCTGCAGGAGATATTGGAAGTTGTGTGTGCCTCCAGCACAGCACAGTATACATCTGTATATACCCCTTTATCTCTGCTGTTTTCTGGTTATTGTCTGCGTGCCCTGACCGCAGTATACACCGCAATATTCACCTCACCTATATAGCTAGTGATCTATCTTTAATAATAGAGCTTGCAGTCAGTAGTGTTAGGAGATAGTGCGTGCTGTCTGCATGCTCTGTACCCAGTACATACCGCTATAATCCACCTACATAGCTGTTCTCTATTTGAGCCCAATTGCCATCTGCAGGAGTTATTGGAAGTTGTGTGTGCCTCCAGCACAGCACAGTATACATCTGTATATACCCCTTTATCTCTGCTGTTTTCTGGTTATTGTCTGCGTGCCCTGACCGCAGTATACACCGCGATATTCACCTCACCTATATAGCTAGTGATCTATCTTTAATAATAGAGCTTGCAGTCAGTAGTGTTAGGAGATAGTGCGTGCTGTCTGCGTGCTCTGTACCCAGTACATACCGCTATAATCCACCTACATAGCTGTTCTCTATTTGAGCCCAATTGCCATCTGCAGGAGATATTGGAAGTTGTGTGTGCCTCCAGCACAGCACAGTATACATCTGTATATACCCCTTTATCTCTGCTGTTTTCTGGTTATTGTCTGCGTGCCCTGACCGCAGTATACACCGCAATATTCACCTCACCTATATAGCTAGTGATCTATCTTTAATAATAGAGCTTGCAGTCAGTAGTGTTAGGAGATAGTGCGTGCTGTCTGCATGCTCTGTACCCAGTACATACCGCTATAATCCACCTACATAGCTGTTCTCTATTTGAGCCCAATTGCCATCTGCAGGAGTTATTGGAAGTTGTGTGTGCCTCCAGCACAGCACAGTATACATCTGTATATACCCCTTTATCTCTGCTGTTTTCTGGTTATTGTCTGCGTGCCCTGACCGCAGTATACACCGCGATATTCACCTCACCTATATAGCTAGTGATCTATCTTTAATAATAGAGCTTGCAGTCAGTAGTGTTAGGAGATAGTGCGTGCTGTCTGCGTGCTCTGTACCCAGTACATACCGCTATAATCCACCTACATAGCTGTTCTCTATTTGAGCCCAATTGCCATCTGCAGGAGTTATTGGAAGTTGTGTGTGCCTCCAGCACAGCACAGTATACATCTGTATATACCCCTTTATCTCTGGTGTTCTATAAAAAAGGCATCTGCAGGAGTTAGTGGGTGTTGTGTGCCTCCAGCACAATATAAACTACCCAACTGCTGTTTTACCCAACTCCCTTCAGGCCATTACCATGTCTGGAAGGCCAGCAAGGAGAGGCAGACAGGCGCGAGCCGATAAAAGAGGGCAAGCAGGCTCTGTGTCTAGAGACAACAGTGCTGGTCGTGGACGCGATGCATTGTCATCAGCACATGGCCATGGGACATGCTTGAACCGCAACATGCCAACGACTTGGTAGAGTGGATGACCAAGCCCTCTTCATCCTCCTCATCCTCTCTCACCCAGTCTCAGGGTAGTAGCAAAGCAGCTGCCAACGCATCGCCTTCCCTCCTCTCAATGTCATCATCAGTGACTCCTTCCCTAGACCCACCACGTCCTCCTGAGGAGTCTCTTGAACTCTTTGAGCACAGTGTTGGGTACATGCTCCAGGAGGATGCCCAGTGTTTGATGGGCTCTGATGATGACACTCAGCTAGAGGAAGGCAGTAGCGTGAGCGCAGAGAGAGGGGATGCTCAAGAAGGACAGCAATCTGGCAGTCATGTTCCACAAGCTGCAGCATACTGCCAGGTTTGCTACAGCGATGAAGAGGGAGGGGATGATGAGGGCACTGACTCCACGTGGGTGCCTGGAAGGAGGGAGGAGGAGGAGGAGGAGGAGGAGGAGGAGGCACATGTCCAACGAGGCAGGATGCCCTCCGGGGGCCAGCTTAGGGGCAGCACACCGACTGAATCACACCGCAGAGCTCCGCCTGTGCAGAGCACTGCCTCTGCGCGTTATTCTAAAAGTTCTTTGGTGTGGGCCTTTTTTGAGACGAGTGCATCAGATCGCACCGCTGCTATTTGCAACATATTTTTCAAGCGTATCTCGCGTGGCCAAAACATCAGCCACTTGGGCACCACATGCTTGACCAGACATATGTTGACCTGCCATGCAGCTCGTTGGCAAGCGTACCTCAAAGACCCACACCAAAGAACAAAGCGGACCTCTCCTTGCTCCTCATCAGCTGGCATCTCCAACCCCACTAGACCTTCAGTCCTCTCTGAAACCTGCTCTGAGAGGAATAAAGGTGTAGAATTAGGTGTGTCACAGCCAAGTGCTTCCGGGAACTCTGCTAGTGGTACACCCACGTCCGATTATAGCAGGCAAATGTCCCTGCCCCAGCTGCTGGACCGGCGGAAGAAGTTTACTCCCAGCCATCCACATGCCCAGCGGTTGAATGCTAGCTTGGCTAAATTGCTAGCACTTCAACTGCTGCCTTTTCAGTTGGTAGACTCGGCCCCCTTCCGTGAGTTTGTACAATGTGCGGTTCCTCAGTGGCAGGTCCCCAAACGCCACTTTTTCTCACGGAAGGCGATTCCGGCTCTCTACCGGCATGTGGAAGGCAATGTCCTTGCCTCGCTGGACAGGGCGGTCAGCGGTAAGGTGCATATTACCGCTGACTCATGGTCCAGCAGGCATGGACAGGGACGTTACCTGTCTTTCACGGCCCATTGGGTCACTCTTCTGGCTGCTGGGAAGGATGCAGGACAAGGTGCAGTAGTGTTGGAGGTTGTTCCGCCACCACGCCTCCAAAATGCTACTATTGGTTGTGACACACCTCTCTCCTCCACCCCTTCCTCTTCTTCTTCCTCCATGGCCTCTTCCAGTGCTCTGTCCTCAGAACCAGCGGTGCTCCGTAGGCGTTCCAGGGGCTACGCAAGTACACAGGCAAAACGATGCCATGCCGTGCTTGCGCTGGTTTGTTTGGGGGACAGGAGCCACACTGGGGTGGATGTTTTGTCAGCTCTGCAGGGGCAGGCCGAGAGGTGGTTGACGCCACGCCAGCTTAAGCCAGGAATGGTGGTTTGCGACAATGGCACCAACCTCCTCTCCGCCCTCCGACAGGGACAACTGACCCATGTGCCCTGTGTAGCTCACGTCCTTAACCTGGTGGTGCAGCGGTTCTTGGGCAGGTACCCCGGCTTACAGGATGTCCTGAAGCAGGCCAGGAAAGTCTGTGTGCATTTCCGCCGATCATTTAATGCCTGTGCTCGGCTGGCTGAGCTCCAAAAGGAGTTGAACCTGCCCAAGAACCGCCTTATATGTGACATGCCCACCAGATGGAACTCAACATTGGCCATGCTGCAGCGGCTGCACACGCAGCAGAGGGCCATCAATGAGTACCTGTGTGACTACGGCACCAGGACCGGGTCAGGGGAGCTCGGTTTTTTCTCACCACGCCAGTGGGGCATGATCAGGAAAGCATGCACTGTCCTGTCACCGTTTGAGGAGGCCACAAGGATGGTGAGCAGTGACAGTGCATGCATCAGTGACACTGTACCTCTTGTCCACCTCTTGGAGCATACGCTGCGTGGAATAATGGACAGGGCACTTGAGGCAGAACAGAGGCAGGAAGAGGAGGACTTCCTTGCCTCTCAAGGCCCCCTTTATCCAGACAGTGTTCCTGCTGTGCCACCCATCACACAGGAAGAGGATGAGGAGGAGGAAGAGGAGGAGGAGGATGATTTTGTCAGCATGGAGGTGGAGGCTGGCACTCAGCATCAGCAGCAGCAGCAGCAGTCTTATAGGGATGATTTACAGTCCCAAGAAACACGTGGACTTGTACGTGGCTGGGAGGAGGTAGCTGCGGATCATGTTGTCCTTAGTGACCCAGAGGACTCCGGACCGAATGCCTCAGCTAACCTACGCTGCATGGCCTCCCTGATCCTGCAAAGCCTGCGGAAGGATCCTCGTATTCTTCGGATCAAGGAGAGGGACCAATACTGGCTGGCCACTCTCCTTGATCCACGGTACAAGGGTAAGGTTGCCGACCTTATCTTGCCATCGCAGAGGGAGCAGAGGATGAGACATCTCCGGGAGGCCTTGCAGAGAGGTCTGTGCAACGCGTTCCCAGAGACTGGGAGGTTACAAACTCCTGGTCCTGGACAACGTGTTGCTGAGGCATCGGTCAGAAGGAGCGGTGGAGAAGGTGGCCGTCTGACTAATGCTTTCAGACAATTTTTTAGTCCGCAGCCCCAAGGTATGATTGGTTCCAGCACCCATCGCCAGCGTCTGATTTACATGGTGCAGGAATACCTAGGGGCAAGGTCAGACTTGGACACCTTTCCCACCGAAAATCCTCTGGCTTACTGGGTCTTGAGGATGGATCACTGGCCAGAGCTTGCACAGTATGCAATTGAGCTACTGGCCTGTCCTGCATCCAGCGTTCTTTCGGAACGCACCTTCAGTGCTGCTGGTGGCTTTGTTACCAATCACAGGGTGCGCCTGTCCACCGAATCAGTTGATTGACTGACCTTCATCAAGATGAATCAGTCTTGGATCACCCACAGCTACCAAGCACCTGAAGCTGATGTAACCGAATAATTTTTTTTGAAATACCACATCCCTTCAAGACTGCCTATGCTGATGCTGAGTGACTGTCCTGTTATGTTGATTGTCTATCCTCTTCCTCCTCCGCTGATATGTTGGAAGAACATTTTTGGTTCTGGGTGATGCCAGCAGCCCAATTTTTCTGCCCCTGTTTAACAGGGGCGTTTAATTACAATTTTTGATGCAATGCTTTGCAGCAGGGCTAATTCCTGCAATAAAACTAGAGTATATGGCAGAGGTTGCAGTGTGGTGGCACCAGCACCAGTGCCTAAGGCCCAATTTTTCTGCCCCTGTTTAACAGGGGCGTGTAAGTACAATTTTTGATGCAATGCTTTGCAGCAGGGCTAATTCCAGCAAAAAAACTAGAGTATATGGCAGAGGTTGCAGTGTGGTGGCACCAGCACCAGTGCCTAAGGCCCAATTTTTCTGCCCCTGTTTAACAGGGGCGTTTAAGTACAATTTTTGATGCAATGCTTTGCAGCAGGGCTAATTCCAGCAAAAAAACTAGAGTATATGGAAGAGGTTGCAGTGTGGTGGCACCAGCAGCAGTGCCTAAGGCCAAATTTTTCTGCCCCTGTTTAACAGGGACATGTAATTACAATTCTTGATATAATATTTCACAGGAGGGCCCCTTCCTGTGCCCACCCAGAGTAACGGTGAGGACTTATAGTGTTGTGGCACCAGCACCACAACCACCAAAGGTCAATTTTTCTACCACTGTTCAACAATGGCATGTAATTACAATTCTTGATATAATCGTTCACAGCAGGGCGCTCCAGCGCCCACCAAGAGTCACTTTGAGGGCTTACAATGTTGTGGCAAAACCAACACCTTGTTCCGCCATTTCTGCAGAGCATATAGGGCAGGCCCCTACTTTCAAACATCCAACTTACAAACATCTCCTACTTGCAAACGCAAGGAGACAGCAGCAAGTGAGATGAAAAAAGATGGACGACAAAACAAATTATACAGGGGTGATAACCCTTCCCTATGTTTTCCAAAAAGCTTAAAAATAGTTTTTTTGACTGGAGCTACACTTTAAAAATGTACCAGTTGAAAATTACAAACAGATTCAACTTAACACAACAAACCTACACAGTCCCTGTCTTGTTTGCACCGCCTGTATACTGCTGTTCTGAGTATATAGGGCCTGGGGGCCACACGCATTTCCTTTTTTTAATATGGGTACAGGGTTCCCCTTAATATGTGTACAAGACCCAAATAGGCTGGTAATGGGCAGGGAGGGCTACCCATGCCATTTTTCTGAATGATTTTCAACCATATTGCAGGAACCAGATATAACATTGAAACCGCAAGCAGTTTTAAATGGTGTTATTTCCGTTTAATGTCATTTTGTGCAGGGACTGTTCTAAACACGGGAAACACGTGGCACTTCACAGGCATACTACAGACACCCCCCAAGCACCATATTTAAAGGAATATTTCACTTTTTTTTTTCACTTTAATCGTCAGTAAAATCAGTGCTCCCGCCAAAACGGCCATTTTTAAAAACATTTTAGGCATTGACCCATGTCCCCTGGGGCAGGAGCCAGGTCCCCAATCCCTTTTTAGGACAGTATCTTGCATATTAGCCGTTAAAGTTAGCAATTTCCATTTCGAACGTTCGAGTCCCATAGACTTCAATGGGGTTCTAACGTTCGTAACGAACGTGGGGTCCGTTCGAAAGTTCTGGTGCGAACCGAACCGGGGGGTGTTCGGCTCATCCCTATTCCCCACCATGCTCTTCTTGGCCCATAAAACTATAGTCTAGTTACTTAACAATGTCTTTTGGCAGCTCCATAGTATTGCTTTCCCCTAAACACCCCCTAAAATCTCTACAAATGTGATGTGTGTGCTTCAATTCATGCAAAGTGACCTTTTTTTTATTTTTGAAGTTGTGCCAAACTCATTAGTAACCCCCCTCTCCCCAACTGCTACCTCAGCTGATAGCAATCCTCTGTCTGATGACTTGACCAAACCCAATACACACTATACCTACCTTTTTCATGATCACATTTATGGATGAATTCACCAAAGCATGTAGTATAAGGGCCTGCCTCAATACTTTCAAATGCTATTTTTATTTTTTTAACACATTAATTTTCTTGCTATGTAATAGCAGAATGTCAAAATGTGCTTCCATTTTGTTATTATGACACTTCTTACCTGTCCGGTGGGCTGCCAATAGTGTAACTAAGGAGGGGCTTCCCAAAGTATCACACATTATTTAGGCATTCAGCTCTCAATCAAGTGGAGAGGGTTACCTGTCCTAAACATCCCCCCTCATTTTTTAGCAAGGGCCCATCAGATGGGGGGGGGATGGGGGGGTGATGACTCTCATAAGGGGACCTTATACTTTAGGCTTTAAATACTCAGTTCCCAAAATGTTATAAGAATTTTGACCAAAAATGTGGGTGTCTAATCTGCTTGCAATGTTGATTTGTCAAATTACTAATTTTTGTTCTTGTTTCACTACACAGTGTCCTTCAACGCCACAGGAATGGCAGACTGTGGCCTCCCACTTAGCCATTTTTTTTTAAGTTGTGCCTTTTTCACCAACAGTGCACACCCAAGTTCAGAGCGAGATGAGGGGACAGTCTCTTCTTCAGATAATCCAATAATGTTGTGGGTCTGCTACACACACACCTTGTTTTTGTTAACTAATGTATGTTGTGAATTACTGACCAAAATCGTGCTCATTTTCAGCACCATGGCAGAAAAATGGCATGATTGTACAAATTTACACCTCACTCTGGGTGTTTTTTACTAAAGGCACATCCACTATGCACTACAAGTGCACTGCAAAAGTACACCTAAAACTGCACTTGGAGTGCAAAGTGGAGTTACCTTTAGTAAATCGCACTCCTTCTCAGCACAAACTCAAATTTGACTACAAATACATTTTATGCGCAATGAAAAAGGAGGCCACACATTGTTGAGAATTCAACTTTTTAATACAAGCACATTCACATGTGCGTTTTGAAAAGGTTTTTACAACAAACCAAGAGATTTTGTGTATCCAAAACAGAGTTTAATCAGAATTTTGTTTCCTTGTTGTTTTTGTGTAAACAGGCATGTATCAAACCGTAAAATACAGAACACAGGAACTTACAAAGTTCAACTTTGAAAAGTGAAGACAATATCAGACATGAGTATGTACAAACTGGGCTGATATTGCCTTCATCACATGGGGTGTCACCCCTGAAAAAAACAAATTTGGAAGATGCACACAGTGTGTCAACATGTGCTATCTCCCATCATGGGGGATCAATGTACATGCTTTGGGGCTGCAACCCCTTAATCTCAGCCACTTTACACAAAACACATACATTGATCCCCCATGATGGGAGATAGCGCATGTTTACACACTCTGTGCATCTTCCAAATTTGGACTTTCGATAAATACAACATTTTGTTTTTAAAATAGCAAAAATAAAACTCTATCTAGTTTTTGTTGTTTCACACTCTCCCCAAAACATCAATGATGTTCTTCATTTTATTTTTAACATCATTGATGTTTTGTTGGATAATTTCCAAATCCCGATTGCACCCCATTATCTCCCCGATCAAGATCTGGGCACTTTCACTGGTAAAACGGGAATCTTCTTCCACATCACCTACAAAGCAAAGCAAACAAACACACCATGTACCGTATATACTCGAGTATAGGCCGACCCGAATATAAGCCGAGGCCCCCAATTTACCCCCAAAAAACTGGAAAACTTATTGACTCGTGTATAAGCCGAGGGTGAGACATGGCTGTCCATCCCTGTGTGTCCGTCCATCCCTGTGTGTGTGTCCGTCCATCCATCCCTGTGTGTGTGTCCATCCATCCATCCATCCATCCATCCCTGTGTGTGTGTCCGTCCATCCATCCCTGTGTGTGTATCCATCCATCCATCCATCCCTGTGTGTGTGTGTGTGTGTGTGTGTGTGTGTGTGTGTGTGTGTATTCATCCATCCATCCATCCATCCCTGTGTGTGTGTGTGTGTGTGTGTATCCATCCATCCATCCATCCCTGTGTGTGTGTGTGTGTGTGTGTGTGTGTGTATCCATCCATCCATCCATCCATCCCTGTGTGTGTGTGTGTGTGTGTGTGTGTCCGTGCAGCCTTGTGTGTGTGTCCAGCCTACCTGTGTCCCAAGCCTCCGTCCCGAGCCGCCGTCGTCCCGAGCCTCCTCTGTCCCGTGCCTCCTCTGTCCCGTGCCTCCTCTGTCCCGTGCCTCCTCTGTCCCGTGCCTCCTCCGTCCCGTGCCTCCTCCGTCCCGTGTCGTGCCGATGGATCGCCGCTCTTCTCGGCGGCCATTCTACAATTCAAAAGCCGCGCCTCCGTCCTCCGCCTGTGATAGGCGGAACACTCAATTTCCCAGCAGCCTGTGTTCCGCCTATCACGGACATCCTCTCATACTCGTCCGTAGTATGAGAATGAACGGATGTCCGTGATAGGCGGAACACTGACTGCTGGGAAATTCAGTGTTCCGCCTATCACAGGCGGAGGCGGAGAAGGAGGCGCGGCTTTTGAATTTTAATGTCCGCCGTCTGTCTGCTCGATACGCTGATCGAGCAGTCAGACAGCGGTGACTCGAGTATAAGCCGAGGGGGCACTTTCAGCCTCAAAAAAGAGGCTGAAAATCTCGGCTTATACTCGAGTATATACGGTAATCCAAATATGGTGATATACACTGATGAGCTTACCGGAAGCTGTGTTCTCCGACACTCACCTGTTGTGGTGACAATTTGTCCAACCTCCACGATCTCTCCTCCCTCCTCCTCCTGCTCCTCTGTTTCTGCTTTTGGAAGTTACCCTTCTTTGGGAGGGGTGTGGTCCCTGGTGTCCTCATACTTGCCGAGTCTTCTCTCCCCTATGAGAATGTAAACAAAGATTAATTAGCACACAGAGGACAGAAATAGGAATAGGAAACATTGCTTGGAAGTGTTGTACAATTGTGTTTTTGGGCCGAGTTACAAGGTGAGAACATTATTGGGGACACTTTGTTAAGCTGGAATACTTCCCTGCAGAACGATGTTTCATACGAACGAACGAAACCATGAACTTGAAAGTGGCCATTTTAAAATAAACAACATGAAATCAAAGCACATGGAGCAGTATGCAAGCAAGAATAATCATATGAACACACGACAACTACTTACTTTTTTTAAGAACACGCTTGATCCTTAGGTACTGCTCGTGCTCCCTCAGTTTTAGGTCTGACCAGCGTTTTCTCAGTTGATCCTTGGATCGGTGTACCCCAAAATTCTTCAGAAGACTCTTCACAACTTTATTCATGATCTTGGCCTTTCTGATATTTGGGTTTGGGTAAGGTCCATACTTCCCATCATAGTCGGTCCTGTTCAATATGTCCACCATCTCCAACATCTCTCCAAAAGACATATTTGAGGCCTTAAATCTTGTCTTCCTGGATCGGGACGTTTCAGGCTCTGGGCTTTCCTCACCCTCCTCCTCGTTAGTGGAACTATTATTAGTGCGCACCTGCATTCTCTCTGCCATGTGCTCTCCCCACTGCGCCAGAAGCGAAGGGGCGGGGAATAGTCTGGAAAGAACGTCAGGGGCGGGCGCACTGTATATAAAACGCAATACACGTGTATCGTCCGTACGATCTGGGAAGAGAGTGAGGCGCGGACGTGACGAACGTGGAAGCGAAGGTAACATTTTTAACTTGGTGCTTCACTAGACTAGACTGCTTCTATCTAGGCCGATGTTGGGACAAGATTAGGATGGTTTTAATGGCATTATTAGTATTTGAGGGTTTGTCTTGTGTTGTGTCTTGCAGACAATATGGATCCTTTCACAAATGCAAACTTTATGGGGTTATTCATAGAACTGTACATGGAGATGCCCTGCCTGTGGTAGTTCCACAAGTTTTATACTGACATAACAAAGAGGAATGCAGCACTGGAGAAACTGCTTTCTTTGGTGCGGATCATGGTCCACACGGCAGACATGACCTATCTGAATCGGAAAATTGTGGCCATGAAGCTTACATATCTCAGGGAGAGAAAGAAGCACCTGGACTCCTTGAGAGCAGGAGATACAGATGCTGTTAATTACCCCAGGATGGTTCACTTTGACAGGCTGCATTTTCTGGTAGACCAAGGGGTACCCAGGCCACCACTCAGGCCACCACTCTCCAGGCTTCCTTCAAGGCATCCTTCACCCCCAGCTGAGGCTTCTGATGTCCAACCTGGGCCTTCCAGGCAGCAACATGTGGTGGGGCCCAGCTTGAGACAGGTATTGAATTGTTGAACATATTTCTTGTGTTACATTTAATGATGTTAACTAGATGTTCTTATTGATCAGTAAGTTGTGATTTCTCAAAGTGGTTTACATCTCAATAGAAAGTAGTGACCAAAAATGATTGGGACGGGAAAGAAAAATGCTGGTCTCAGAATGATAGTCTGTTCTATTTGGTAACATTCAATTAGCAAAAGCCAGGATCACAAAATGGTGTGATTGATGATCAAAAAACTAAAACGATGTCCCCTTTTCATACACAGGAAGACCTCAGTTGGGGGGGAGGCTGTGGCAAGTGGCAACCAGGTCGACCAATGCCCTCCTTCTCCTCCTGCCCCAACTACAGGAGCCCAGCCACAGCCTGGAAGGATGCCTGGTGGGAAGTGCCGAAGGAAGACGAGAGAGTGAAGGCCTGGGTTCAGTCTGGTCTGCCAGAAGATGAAGCCCATTGAAGATCCACATCCTGTGGACAGAAATGGCATCTGAATTTCCTGTTCTCTAGGACTTCAGGACCATACTTCTCTCCCTGAGATATCTACTCCTCAGGCCACCAATTTTTTCTATTAGAATTTGTTCATGTCTGCCCTGGGGGCCAAAGGCTGCACCAAAGTTAAGAAGTTTCTCCAGTGCTGCGTTCCTATTTTTTATTTTATAGCGACCAAAATAAATTTTTTTTTTGTTTGATGAAATACTTGTGTAAAGTGTTTTCCTTCCAAAAGGCCAGTTTATTTGTGAGCAGGCAGGTACATTTCAAAAATACAAAGTGAAATGAATAACAAGGGGTACCAACACTAAACAACCTCCTGTAGATTAAAAAAGAAAAACCAAAGATAAAATATAAAATAATGTTGTTGTGGTAAGTTTACACACAAAAAACACCCCAAAAAAAGGAGAAATGAGCAAACTGTCTTTAAAGGAGATTTTTAGGAATTAAAAATAAAAAAGCATCCAAAAAAGAATAAACCAAATCTAAAATTGTGTAGATGTGACGCAAACTAAAATTGTATTGCTGAAATGGTTAAAAAAGAGTAATGAAATACGTTCGGGAGAAGTGTGTGTGACTATGAGCATCAAAAGAAGTTCGTTCTTGCAGCATTGTAAAGAACAAGAGAATGCGCTTGATGAAAGAATTTTTAACATTGCAGCGTGATGAATGTGCTATATCGCTTACGAGCAGTAGTTTTACCTGAATGAGCACTTCCGTGTTGGAATTTTAATGTGAGCATGCGTGGCACCTTATCCGTCGGAGTAGGCTACACATGATCGGAGTATGTCCAATCGGCCCAGTTGGTCAGGAAATATTTCCAACATGTTGGAAAATTGGGTCCGACGGATATTCAGACGGAATCAGTCCGATGCATACCACACACAGTCGGATTATCCGACAACGCGGTCCGATAGGACACATTCCGACGGATTCTCCGACCGCGTGTACAAGGGCTATGAGAAGCTCCAACTGCGCTCTGACAAGATCCTCCACTCCTCTACTCCCTATAGAACACTCCCTTCTCTCAGTACCCACCAATCAAGTAAGTGGATTAATACCTTCCCCATCACACCACTATTCTATCAATCTCAACAGCCCACTCCAGTCCTCCAAGTTTCTTTTTTTTGTGGGGGGGGGGGCTTTTCCCTAAATTTTCACAATTTCTGGCCAGTATCACACCTCCTGTATTAGTGAGACACAACTCTGGAGGAATGAGCATTGGAGACTCAACAGACAACAGCATTGTCAGTCTGGAGAGTAGGGTAGTGTGCAGGCAGAGTAGGGTTGACAATGAACCTTTCCTTCATGTTTTACCATTAACTCAAGTTTTAGTCACATGAGAGGCCTACCCCCGGGTTGGTTTCTTCTGGACTACACTAGGCACCTGGGATAGGGTCACTGCATTACACATAGGGTACCTTTGCTCTGTGCCATTTCCCTCCATGCACTGGGACAAGGCTGAGGCCACCGTGGGGGCAATATTCGACCCTAAGGAGGGCCTCTACTTTTAGAGATGAACATATGTTGTGTAAACTTGCACTGTAACTTCTCTCCTGTCAACCCGTGACAATGTACACCTTCTCTGTAACTTGCATTTAGGAGGGACGTGCTGAGCCTTGTCCACATCCACCCATGCAGTGCATCACCACTTCCTCACTCCCAGTAACAGTATGGGGTTGCACCTTGCACCCAGCGCAGATTCCATGCACGCACTTGACTTCCTTTAACTCTTCCATACCTGTTTACAGGTTGGGGACCTTTGCATTGTGAATCCACTGCCATTGCTATGGGAGACAGACCATTCACAGAGAGAGTTTGAACAATAACACCCTCCTGCACGATGCTATCCAACCTGCCACATGTACACGCTTTACGGCCGTCTGCTTGGTAAATCTCCTTTAGTCTAGGTAACTGCTTATATTTGCACACTAAATCAACTTCAGTACTGATGTCTTCATACTACAAAGTACCTCAACTTGACCCAAACTGTAGAAAGGTGTCGGTTACTTGCATTACATCCTTTAAATAACTTCAGACCAGGTGGGAACAACATTTCAAAGCTTTACTTAGATGTGCTAAGATATCTCAGCATCCAGCATGTAAGGCATGTAAGAACAATATTTCTTGTACATTCCTAATTCTAACTCGGGCTACTATATATTTTCTGCCCCAGCATACCTGCAAAAGTTAGAATGTCCATGTATGATCAAGGGAACCAAAGATGGCATTTTCCAGTGTTGGTTTCTTTGAGAACGAACCCCCTGGTCCTGATGACATTCTTCATCACGGAAGTAGTGATCGACATTCTTCCAGTCCTCCCAGGTGCAGTCCTCCGATCTTCTCCCTCAAGGGGGTCTCTTACGGGCTCTGGGAATTGTAGAAATCCACCCAAGTAGACCCAAAGGTTGCCAACATCCCGATATATAGAATTGTGTATAGAGAGTATCCTCCAAAGAAAATACTATGGGACTTTAAGGGCAACTAACCAATAACAAAGTATCAGAAAATAGAAATATATTTATTAGTATAAAAGGAGTGGTGCATACATCACTATAACTCAAATACATAAAAACAGAAAGCAGAACAGAATATGTAAATGCAGTTCCTTCAGTACTGATCCCGACGTGTTTCAGGACCGATATAGAGTCCTTTCTTCAGGGGCATTCCATGTAGGGTATTACTGCTACAATATTCTACAATGAAACACAGTTACAGATCAAAATCAGGATCAGAAATAAAGGAACTATACAGAAGCATCGTTGAAACAAGGTCTGGAAAAGACATATCAATCCAAAGTAGGGTCTGCACTATGGATACCACCTAGTATCGAGCCAGATGTAGAGTGGGGCTCAGAGGTTACAGGGAAGCGTTGGATGATATAAGACCCGGCACAGTCATCGTCAGTTGAAATAATTATGAACATCAGGTGAGTTTGAGTAAGTAGAACATTTTTACAAATCATAGACTTAAATGGTACTGTTGATTTTGTTGGTAATATTAACAGATACCGAGCAGAGCACAGATATTTCTGTAAGAAGGACAGATTTTGTGTTTATAACAACATGATTATATATATGCTTATAGGGTGACGAGTATAGAAATATGTTTACCAACAAATTTATTGTTAGGACGGAGTAGATTCATTCTTAATATATACTGTAACACCATCAGAGGTACGGTACTTAAATTGGAAAATATACTACTCTGATTTTGATGGCTCGTACTGATCACTGTCTAGCTGTCACAGCAGACAAACCCAGCCCTCCAAAGAAGGTCTCCGTGTGCACACCGGTAATTATCATGGTAAGATAACACCAGCAATTGGGCAGGGAGCCTCTTCATAGCATTGTCAATTGACAGAGAAGCTATAGCCTCAGAAAGTCTAAAGATGTATGCCAACATAGGATGCATAAGCATAAATACAGCAGCAGGCTGTCACATAGAAGCCAACAGCACAACCATGTGCAGACCAATAATATAAATTATATATACCTCTTTATGAGTGACTATATCCATCAGATATATATCAAATGGAACAGTCACATAAATCAGTGCACATGAAATCTAACAACAGCAGCCATACACAGGGCATAGTCACTACATACTAACCTTTTGTGAATGGGAACGATATCTGGCCAGGCCCAAAATGAACGAACATTTACCCTGTAGTGTAGGTGGAAGCAGAGTGGAAGAATGGAGATTCTTTCTTTTATCTCTAACAGGAATGGCCGCACATGCGCACTAGCTAGTGCGTCAGACATTTTATAAAAGATAGGGACTTTGAGGAAAACATGGCCTGATAAGGTCCAATAATTCCATCCCTAGGGACTTTAAATGATAACACGGCCGGGGAAGGTCATGAATATCCATCCCAATTACCTAACCAAAAAAGAGGGGGGGGGGAAATAATTTACAAGGGAGATGGGACTTTAAATGCAGCACATGGAAGCAAAACGATAAAAAAGGGAGAATGTAAAGGAGTTTTATTGATACATCAATCAAAATATACAAAATTACATAATAATAGTACAATTTAATAAATAGAAAGTAGTAATGCAACATAACATACATATAATAATACATATGATAATGATTTCACTAAATACACTCCAATTAGGTGCATTAATAAAGATGGACAAAACAATATAAATATGGATAAAAATAATGCATTCATATGATGTAAAAAATAAAACGTTTCCTCATTCGTTTCAAAAAGGCATGGTATATGACAGTACTTAAGAAGTAAAATCCGCAAGACCTATGACCTCACTAAACCTGAAGGGGGAGTAAGAATTCTATAATAACATAGAGGTCTAAATACGATTTGGTAAATACATGGAAACCAGTAGCCCTACGCGTTTCGTGGCTTAACTGCCACTCATCAGGAGCAAGCGTATATGGAATCTAAAAGGAATTTTTGTGAAAATAGAAAAATTTATTAATTATATAAAGAAAAAATTATAAAAAAATGGCTAGAGAAACAGGGTTGGGGAGGAACATAAATAATCACCCCAACCAAGGCTGACTCACTGGAATTCGTTGTGTAGCCAATGTGGTAGGAGGACTGAAAGAGCGGTCCGGAGAACTGTGAATGGGAAGGATCAAAATAATAGTGTTAAGTGAAGACAAGTTACCTGGTGAAACATGATGATCTCGGGTGAAAAGAGACCAAAAGAATCAGACACTGGCTAAACACAGTGGAAACAGACATAAGGAACATCCCGCCCACTGGGAACACCCGGGGAGCAGCCCAGAAAAAACGATCGGTCACAGAGGAGTCCACCAACGCCACGCCATTAGACGAAAGGGAAAGGCGCCGCGCCGAGAACCGGAACCTCCGGTCCGTCGGCGCACAGTCCAGACACCCATCGCCAATGAGCATGGTATATACAGGCCGTGCGCGATGACGTCAGAAAAGACGCCACGCCCACAACGTGCAATGTTCCCGGCGGGCGGGACGTTCCTTATGTCTGTTTCCACTGTGTTCAGCCAGTGTCTGATTCTTTTGGCCTCTTTTCACCCGAGATCATCATGTTTCACCAGGTAACTTGTCTTCACTTAACACTATTATTTTGATCCTTCCCATTCACTAGTGCACCGGTCTCCTTTTTTTCCCTTCTGCAGTTCAACACTTATATAATTCCACTTCCTCCTTCTGCACATTATTGTGTTTTACTCATCACTCACATATCTTTCACTTTTCCCTTCTCCTTCCCCCTCCCCCTCCAGCCGCCCCGTAAACAAAACTTAAAGGAGAGGGAGGAGGCCCGCAAGACGTGTCGCAGCACCCGGAATAGGAGCAAAACCAGATCACAAAGTAGTCCAAACCCACACCCACCAACATAGCGCAAACTTGACATAATACCAGTCAAAATGAAACAGGGAAAAGAAAAAATGATAAAAAATGTATGAAGGAAAACTAATGAGATAGTGAATAATAATCAATTAAAAAGTAACATAAATGGAAATAAATTAGATAAATAGAAAAATCTGAGGAGGATCAACATAGGTCGTAGTGTGCAGGCAGGGTACTATGACTTAAACTAGGAAAAGCTAAACCATGTGGTGCCATCCCGAATTACTGAAGACATTTTATAAAAGATAGGGACTTTGAGGAAAACATGGCCTGATAAGGTCCAATAATTCCATCCCTAGGGACTTTAAATGATAACACGGCCTGGTAAGGTTGTGAATATCCATCCCAATTACCTAACCAAAAAAAGGGGGGGGGAATAATTTACAAGGGAGATGGGACTTTAACCCCTTCCCGCCGAGTGTACGCAGATGTGCGTTCTCGGCTTCCGGGGGGTATACCGGGATGATGCCCGCACCTGCAGGCATCATCCCGGTACCGTTTTTTTTCAGCAGGTGATTGGCTATTTCAGCTGGATTGGCTATCCAGCCATAACAACCGATGCGGCTAAAAGCCGCTTGGCTGTTATGCCGGAGGAGCGGGAGGGGACGTCCCCCCCTCCCGCCGCCTCCCGCCGCTGTTACTGGTGAAACATGATGGTCTCGGGTGAAAAGAGGCCAAAAGAATCAGACACTGGCTGAACACAGTGGAAATAGACATAAGGAACGTCCCGCCCGCCGGGAACACCCGGGGAGCAGCCCAGAAAAAACGATCGGTCACAGGGGAGTCCACCAACGCCACGCCATTAGACGAAGGGAAAGGCGCCGCGCGCCGAGAACCGGCCCCTCCGGTCTGTCGGCGCACAGTCCAGACACCCATCACCAATGAGCATGGTATATCCAGGCCGTGCGCGATGACGTCAGAAAAGACGCCACGCCCACAACGTGCAATGTTCCCGGCGGGCAGAACGTTCCTTGTGTCTGTTTCCACTGTGTTCAGCCAGTGTCTGATTCTTGTGGCCTCTTTTCACCTGAGACCATCATGTTTCACCAGGTATCTTGTCTTCATTTAACACTATTATTTTGATCCTTCCCATTCACTAGTGCACCGGTCTCCTTTTTTTCCCTTCTGCAGTTCAACACTTATATAATTCCACTTCCTCCTTCTGCACATTATTGTGTTTTACTCATCACTCACATATCTTTCACTTTTCCCTTCTCCTTCCCCCTCACCCTCCCCCCCTTCTTTTCTTCCCCGTTTCTTTTCTTTTCTCCTTTCCCTTCCTTCTCCTTTCATATATATATTTTGTTCCTTCATTCTTCCTACATCCCTGTACATATCTATGTAATTCCCTACTTGGGTCTTCTTTATCCCCCCCCCCTTTTTTGCCCCTTTCCCTCCCCCTTCCCTTCCCCTCCGTTTCTTATTTTCACTTCCTTTCCTTCCCCTTCAGAATGTCCCTGCGAGTCGCCCACCCTGGGTATTGCCCATATCGGTGCTGGATGTTTGTCCACCTCAGCTCCCGGTTGGAGCTGTTCTCCGGACCGCTCTTTCAGTCCTACTACCACATTGGCTACACAACGAATTCCAGTGAGTCAGCCTTGGTTGGGGTGATTATTTATGTTGCTCCCCAACCCTGTTTCTCTAGCCATTTTTTTTAATACAAACGTTTTTTATTAGTCGTAAAGTAGCAAACAGAATAACAAAAGCAGATACAATGCTGTAGTATAGGTTAACATTCTGGTACACTCCATTTACATTCAAAAAAGAAGAAACAAAAGAAAATTTTCCAGCATCGTAAGGAAAAAAATCAAAAAAGAGAACAGAAGGAAAACCCGTTATAGATCCTACATGACGAGCTCTGGCTAGTCGTATTACGGGATACCATTCACAAATAGTCGGGTTATCCGCATAGGATTAACTTAACTTGAAACAAATGTTATTCTAAAACGCTGACTATATATGCAGGAACCTGTTCGGATCGCTTTTCTGCTCTTCGATAACTCGTCTGAATGCAGCTCAGTGTGTACAGGTGGTCCTCTCCAACTAGTAGTGTAAATTCAGAAGCCGAAGCGGTGAAGAGAGAAGACCAAGCTCAATACCTTTGGAGGCCAGCTCCATCCTGATCTTAAACAACCTCTGGAGGGGGACTGGGTAAAGGCCCCACTCCAGCAGGCTCATTGTTGGTAGGCCACTTGGCCCATTTAGCAGTATGCCTGTGCATAGTATCCATGATAGTATGATGGATGCGCTCCATAAGGCGGATAGAATCCATCCTATGGAGAACTTGTGACCAGGGAAGCAAGTGTGTGCGCCAGTGTAGAGCTACCGTCCAATGAATGGCACAGAATAGGGTATGGAGTAACTTTTGGTCAGTTTGTGGGATCCCTGGGATCGGTGCAAATAATAGGCAGTGTGTGGCCGTGAGATCAATCCTATATCCCAGAATGGTGGTCACTGTGGTAGCAACCTGGTCCCAGATGGGCCGAAGTTGGGGGCAGCTCCAAAAGGTATGCAATAATGTGCCCGCTGTCGGGCAACCTCTGAAACATAGGTCAGGGACCGATGGATAAAACTTATGAACTCTAGTGGGGGTTAGGTACCAACGTGTATGCAGTTTCACCACAGTGTCTTTTATAGCCATTGATTTGGAACATCTATGCATATTTTGAAACATAGCTCGCCAGTCCTCATCCGAGAATTCCATGGCCAGATCCGCTTCCCACAAGATCATAGCCCTGGACTTCCCTGGTTGTTGGGTTTCAATAAGGTATTTGTACAAAGTAGAGATAATGCCTCTATCCCTGGAGTGGCGATAACATATAGATTCAAACTGTGCACTGACTGGAACATGAGAGGTCCTATAATGTGTGTGAAAAAAATGGCGAATTTGAAGAAATTTATAAAACTCCCCATTTGGTATCCCATATTGTGCACGAAGCTGTGAGAAAGAGATAAAGTTGACAGTATTGTCATGCAGATCCCTCAAGGTGACCAATGAGTTCTGGACCCACCATCGGAAGGCGCCAGGAGATTCAAAAGCCAGAGGGAATCTCCTATCGCCTAGAAATGATGCCATCCGGGGCCTATCAGGACTTAATTTAAATTTGAGACGATAAAGAGACCATAGATAATAAGAACGGCTTACAATGGTATTAAGAGGAGCCAGAACTCCCGGCTTCAGTCCCTCCTGCCACAGGAGGCCCGGGAGAAAGTACGGGCGTATGGATTGAGTTTCAAATTGGAGCCAGGGCACCCCAACCGTGGGGGCATGCCATTGTGCTGTCTGAGCCAATCTAGCCGCCAGATAATATAACCATATATCGGGCAATCCTAGGCCCCCCTGTGGCATAGGACGATGCAGCATGGGCTTCCCAAACCTTGGCCTCTTATTTTGCCAAATAAAAGTGTTAATGTCTCTCTGAAGTGCAGTGAGGGATTGGTGGGGGACATACAGAGGGAGAGCTCTGCAAAAATACAATAATTTGGGCAAAATAGACATCTTGACGGCTACCACTCTACCCATTAAGGGTATCCGAAACGTTGACCATAATCTCAGCCATCTTCTGACCGCAATAAAGGCGGGGGGGGGGGGGGGTAATTGGCCCTATATATGTCTTCCATGGAAGGGGCTAATTGAATTCCGAGGTATTGTAATGTGCGATTAGACATGGAGATTCTGAATGAGTTTTGTAGGTTATCTATCTCCAAAGGGGTTAAATTAACTGGTAGGGCAGAACATTTGGCTAGGTTGACCCCCAGCCCAGAGAACCCCTGGAAGGAGCGAAGGATCTCTAGAAGGTTAGGTAGCGACATCACCGGATTGGGCAAAAACATGAGGACATCATCCGCGTAGAGGCTTATCTTATACTCCCCCTCCTCTTTTACATACCCTCCGACATCCGGACTAGCCACGACCACCCTTGCCAAGGGCTCCAAGGCCAGGGCGAATATCAGAGGGGACAGGGGACACCCCTGTCGGGTACCCCTGCCCACAGGGAAATAATCCAAAGAGCAACCAGGTAGCCTTATCCTAGTCTGGGGACTATGATACAGTGCCTTAAACCCATTCACAAATTCACCTGCGAAACCAAACTTAGTCAGAATCAAATCTAAATATGGCCAGAGAATACTATCAAATGCTTTGTGAATATCTAACCCCAAAATCAAGACTTTGCGAGAGAAAAGATTTGCATCTTGGATTATATTCGTGGCCACTCTAATATTATCTGTAATTTGCCTATCAGGGATAAAACCCGTTTGTTCTGGACCTATAAGGGTACCAATGATGGGGGCCAATCTGTTCGCCAATATTTTCCCTAAAATTTTAATGTCGTTATTTAAAACCGAGATAGGTCTATAGTTTTGGGGTAGAGTGTGGTCCTTGTTCGGCTTGGGGATCAACGTCATATTAGCACATAACATTTCATCTGGTAGTTTATGTCCTTGTAACGTCTGGTTAATAAGTTTTGTCAGTCTGGGGGCCAGTATCTGGGAGAACTTTTTATAGTACATAGAGGTATAGCCATCAGGGCCGGGTGCGGTCGAAGATTTAAGTGTCTTAATGGTGGACATAACCTCTAGGGCGGTACAAGGGGCGTTTAAGGTGGCCAGCTGAGATTCCGAGAGGGAAGGGAGGGGTAAAGAAGTCAACCACTGGTCAGCAGTGTAGGCTGCGAGGGGGGGGGGATAATAAAGTATGATAAAAGGATTTAAAAATGTTCAGTACCTCGCCAGGATGGGTAACCAGGTGGCCGGAATTGTTTCTGAATTTATAAACATGTGCAGGTTGTAATGATTGGTGAAGTTTGCGGGAGAACATGCCCGAGGCAGTATTACTATGTAAGAGGAACTTGGCTTTGGACCAACGTAATGATTTTTCTGTATGTTCTGAGAGTATAGTGTCCAATTCAGTCCTTTTTTGGTTGATTGATAGTAGCGTATCTGCTGAGTGTGTACTAGCATGGGCCTGGTATAGTGTGCGTAAGTCCTGGGTGAGTGTTTGAATCTTTTTGAGTTTCTGTTTTTTTTTAGTGACTGCAATCTCAATCAGATGGCCACGGAGTACTGCCTTATGGGCGGTCCAAAGAACTTGGGGGGAGATGTTATCTATATCGTTAATATTAAAATAATCATCTAGGTGACTTGCTATGCGGATGTACGTTTCAGGATCCGATAATAAAGAGTCGTTCAACCTCCATGAGGCGACTGCGGGGGAGAGGCCGACATGCGAAGTGTGAAAGGCCATCATTTGGTGATCTGACCAGGGGCAAGGGTGGATGGTCGCCAGAGCTGAGTTGGCTAGTAAAATAGGTGAAGCAAAAACGTAATCAAGTCTTGCGTAGCTATCGTGGGGATGGGAGTAATGTGTATATTCCCTTGCGCCGATATTCAATGCCCTCCAGGTGTCAATGAGTTGTAATTTATCAAAAGATTTGGTAAGAAATTTGGGGAACGCTTTAGCACTGTGTGACGTTTTGCTCCTGTCCAGGGTTGGGCTTGCCACTAGATTAAAATCCCCACCCACGATCATATGGGGGAGATGTATCTATCCAGCGTGCGTAAAAATGCACTATAGAAAGCCCCTTGCGCTGTATTTGGCGCGTACAAATTAGCAATAGTCACAGCTTTGCCCTGTAACAAACCCTGTACAATAATAAATCTGCTACCAGGATCCTTGTAGATATGGGAAGGTTCAAACTGGACAGAGTTACGGATAAACACCGCCACTCCCCTGGCCCTGGACTCAAACGTGGTGCAGTAGTGTAATCTATAAGATTTATCAAAAAATTTCGGGCAGGCCTCCGAAGAGAAATGGGTTTCTTGTAATAGAATAATGTCTACCCCCATTTGCTTATAACAACGAAAGGCCTTCCTCCGCTTCTGGGGGGAATTTAGACCTCTCACATTATGGGAAATAACCTGAAGACCCATGATGCCCAGTTAGCATAAAAGCACTACTGAAAGTTATCTGAAAGGAGTTCGGTATCGCACACCAGAGTCCAACGCCAGAGGAGCTACCAGCACCCCCCGCCGGGAGCGGCCCATCCAGCCCACGACCCCGGCCAAAGAGCCCATAATAATAAGGGTTAATACTAGGCAGTACATTCAGACCGACAAGATATCTAGCAGTAAAGTCAGCATAATAACAAAAATAACAATGAAACAATAAGGTAACTTATAACTCTATGGGGTCGAGATGGAAAATCCATCCCGACAGAAAAGGTGTAACCAAATAGGCCTTCCGGCCCTTACTTCCACTTGCTCCACTCGCACCCCACCACAGAGGTGGTTGGCGAAAAAGGTCCAAGAGGGTATGACCCTCTGTCTGATAGTGCCAGCCAAAAATAAAAGTAAGAAAAATAAAAATAAAAGAACCTCGGTCCAATGGGGAAGCTAGTAGTGAGAATCAGAAAAGGGGATCAGGTGGAGAGCGGTGGGCAAGTTTGGAGGGGGGGGAGTGAGGCGAGTCCAAAAAAGGAAAGGATCCTCCCTGGGGACTGGGAGAATCAAGGTAGTTAACATAGCCATATCCATTCAGCATAGTAGAAGAGGGGGCTCCCACCAGTCATAAAAGGCGGAATTTCCCCGGTTCTAGTCCTTATGGTAATCTCTAATAACCTGCTGTCATTGCTCTAACATTGAAAGGGGCCCCCGTATACATTGAGGTATGGTCAGATTTCAGGCAGTGGTTGTAGTCTACGGGAACGTCTATCCCTCTGAGGCAATGGGGTGGCCCAAATGGGAGATGGGCGAGGAGTTGGAGGGTGTCTCGGTGTTTGCTGTCGTTCCTGCAGGCCCAGCCGCACTAAGATCTCCTTACCCTCTGCGACTGTAGTAGCGATGTGAGTGGCCCCATTGTGCAGTATGATCAATTTAAATGGGAAGCCCCAGCGATAGCGTATCTGCGCTGTTTGTAAGGCCGAGGTGACTTCTCACATCTTTCTTCTTTTTTCCAGCGTTGCAGGATCTATATCTGGGAAGATTTGAATCGGAGCCCCATCTAATTGAATGCGAGGTGTGGTGCGGGAAGCCCTGAGAATATCTTCTTTCACAAGGAAATCCTTGAGGCACAAAACAATGTCCCGGGGGGTCTCTCCGGGGGAGGTTTGGGTCTCAGTGCCCTATGCAAGCGGTCGCATATAAAGGAATCCCCGGGGCGGTCTGGTAGAAGCTGCTGGAACAGCTTAGTAATCGCAGCCGAAAGGTCGGTCACCGATTCGGGGACCCCCCGCACCCTCACATTGTTCCTTCGGTTGCGGTTGTCCAGGTCTTCCAAGTGATTCTGGAGCTGGACAACCGTGTCCCCCAGCGCCTCATGGTCTCTCCGGAGATCTGTGTAGGCCAAGTGCAGTTCGTCATGCTTGACTTCTAGGAGATCCGTCCTACCTCCCAGGGACGCTAGCTCCTGTGACAGCGTGCTAGTAGATTTGTGTAATTCCACCTGGAATTTCCTGGCCAATCTGTCGTACATATTGGCCAGACTGTCTTCCAAGTCTGCTTTTGTCAAGGGAGTGTCCTGTACCTGTAGGAGAGCCCGCCGACCGCGATGCCTCCGCGTCTGTGTAGGCCTGGGCGCCATCTTGGGACATCTCCGGCCGCTCGGTAACTCTCAGAAGATAGTTAGTAAGGGATCGTTGGGCGGTTTTCCGCTTGCCTTTCTTGGACGTCGGCATGCACAAATGGTCCCACAGGAGGGAGAGGCACTTTGTGTTTTGATCGGTGTTCAGAATCGTCCTGGGGAGTGCTTAGATTCTCCGTCGTCCCCGGAGCTCCTAGGTTTAGCCTCCTACTCGCTCCGTGCCGCGCATGCGCCCCCTCTAGCCATTTTTATATAATTTTTTCTCTAAATAATTAATTAATTTTTCTATTTTCACAAAAATTCCTTTTAGATTACATATACGCTTGCTCCTGATAAGTGGCGGTTAAGCCACGAAACGCGTAGAGCTACTGGTTTCCATGTATTTACCAAATCGTATTTAGACCTCTATGTTATTATAGAATTCTTACTCCCCCTTCAGGTTTAGTGAGGTCATAGGTCTTGCGGATTTTACTTCTTAAGTACTGTCATATACCATGCCTATTTGAGACGAATGAGGAAACGTTTTATTTTTTACATCATATGAATGCATTATTTTTATCCATATTTATATTGTTTTGTCCATCTTTATTAATGCACCTAATTGGAGTGTATTTAGTGAAATCATTATCATATGTATTATTATATGTATGTTATTTTGCATTACTACTTTCTATTTATTAAATTGTACTATTATTATGTAATTTTGTATATTTTGATTGATGTATCAATAAAACTCCTTTACATTCGCCCTTTTATCGTTTTGCTTCCATGTGCTGCATTTAAAGTCCCATCTCCCTTGTAAATTATTCCCCCCCCCCTCTTTTTTGGTTAGCTAGTGCGTCAATCATTGTGCAGCGTCATGAATGAGTGTATGGTTTGTGCCAGGTAAAGAATATTACTATACATGTCGTCGGCTGGGGGGCGTGGTCGCAGATGTGTCATGTGAAGTGGGAGCAAGGAGGTAGCGAATGTGATGAAAGAGGAGGCAGGGAGGTGCTTCCATGTGACTGCATGACCCCACATCTTCCCATGTGTGCCAAGCACCCGCCTCCCTGCGTACGCAATCATGCAGAGCGGGAGGGCCACGCCACTACCTGCCTGGAGTTTGCGTGTTTTCCCTGTGCCTGCATGGGTTTCCTCCGTGTACTCCGGTTTCCTCCAACACTCCAAGGACATGCTGGTAGGTTAGTTGGCCCTAATATATGAATGGATGTGATTTGGGGATTTTGGACTGTGGGCTCCTTGAGTGTAGGGACTGATGTATGTATGTGTGGAGCGCTGCGTAAACTGATTTTGAGTCTAGCTGGTATTTATTGTATGTTTCAGAGCAGGTGGAGAGAGAAATTGCATGGGGCCCCCAAGAAAATGTTTGCCCAGGGACCAATCAATATTAAAGACGCCCCTGGTTGGCCCACCCTTTGCAGCTATAACAGCGTCAGCTCTTCACTATTCACTGATGATACAAAACTAAGCAGGGTAATAACTGTACAACATGACAAACTTTACAAGAGGACCTCAACAAATTAGAGAGGTACTACATGGCAAATGAGGTTTAACATAGATAAATATAAAGTAATGCACTTGGGGGCTAAAAATATGAATGTGAACTACACGCTAGAGGGAGAACCCTGAGAAATCAAGGATGGAAAAGAATCTGGGGCCTAGTTGATGACAGCAATAGCATGCAATGTTAAGCTGCAGCAAGCAAGGCCAGCAGATTGTTAGCATGCATTAAAATGAGATTTATTCAAGAGATCAATCTATAATTCTACCACTTTACAAAACTCTGTTATGGCACGTTGGGCAGGGGGACAGGCTGGGGCAGGCATCTTGCAGCATCTTCTGTGTCCTTCTGAGATCACGGCAGCTTTAGCCGTGCATCTCCTCCCCTTCTCCTAGGCGTCCAATAGGATTGCCTAACCTTTCAGCCAATCGGGAAGCAAGTAACAGACCTGCGCTTCTTGATTGGCTTCCTGATTGGTGGAGAGGTGATTCAGTGTTAGAAAAGCAAATATTAATTTGCTTTTCTAACACATCTAGGTTACTGCGAATGCAATGCTCTACGCTCCGAGTCCACCCTATTTTGAAGCCTATTAGAGCCTATGGCTCTAATCAGGTGTTTCAAAAAAACACCCAGACGCTTTAATAGGGGGTGGCAGCCATAGATAGATGGATAGATTCATGCAATACATGAATCGATCTATTATGCATACAATGTGGTGGGGAGGATATAGGGGTGGCGCCCATGCGTCCTTGTTGGAAGTCAACATGGTTTAATATCATACTTCTGGTATTTAATTTCCTGGTTCATGCAGCCAGGTGGCCTAAGTTGGAATGTAATCAGTTACACATCAAAGCTTTGTAGCATATCAGAATAACAATGGCTTGGCTCAAGCCCACCTGGGGTGATATGTATCATTACAGGTTTCAAAGAGAATAAGAGCTAATTAAGAAGGCCCAGGGCACATTGAGATTATATGGGCAATACTGCCACCTAGAGGCCAGTATAATATATTATAAGGACTACCTTTGCCAAATATCTCATTGGACAAGATGCAAGTGGGGGTGGCTATGAATGGGTGTGTGGTTATTCCGATCATTTTACTGCTGTTCAGTTTGTATCTGGTTTTCAGTGCGTGTTAGTCAGTTCGTATCTGTATTTCAGTGTGTTCTGGTCTGCTCGTTACTGATCTTCAGCTCACTCTTCACATGCCTTGCTGTTCTTCAGTGCGTTCGTTTAAGTTCGTTCTGACCAGCCAACCATTTTGTAACCATGGTGCAGGTATGTACTTTGTGGGGGCTTGGTGTTGGGGTTCATACTTTGACCTGAGCCCAGTCCATGAACAGGGCGAGGAGGAGTTCATGGACCAAGAATTGGTTACTCCAGCGTAACCAATTCTCGCACATGCCTTTGCTTCGTGAGATCCAGGAGAATAATCCTGAGGATTTCAGCAATTATCTCAGGATGACGGATCCCGTTTTTCACCATCTGTTGGCTTTGCTGATCCCTTATATCAGCAGGCAGGATACCTGCATGTGGCAAGCCATCACTCTGGAGCAGAGTCTAGTCGCCACCTACTTTGCTACTGGGAGAAGTCTACAGGACCTCAAGTTCTCGACAGGCATCTCGCCCCCAGGCTCTGGGGGTCATTATTCCAGAGACCTATTCTGCCATCATCCAGGTCCTGCAGCAGGGCTATATTAAGGTAAGTTTTCTCCTTTAACATCACATTATATGTATTTAATGTTTGATATTGTATTTATTTCATAATTCCCTAATTACCATGATTGGAATATGCTGTGAATGTCCCCTTTATCCTCATACATGCTAGAAGCTTTTTTAATACTCCTTTTTTGGCCTACATGCATATTTGCCTTCACTAACCTCCCCAGCATGCTATTCTGGGCCCATATACACCTATAGCCTAGTCCCTTTAACAATGTATATTGTCAGCTCCATTGTACTGCTTTCCTGAAACACCCCCTAAAATGTGTCCAAATGTAATGCGTGTCCTTAAATTAATTTATAACCCTCCCCCACCCCCTACAATTTGTCCAAATTTAATGTGTGTCCTTAAATTAATTTAGAACCCTCCCCCACCCCCTAAATTGTGTCCAAATGTAATGTGTGTCTTTAAATTTACGCAGAGTGCCTGAGGCTTTTTGTTTGGGCTCCCAAAGTCAGAGTGCCACCACCCCATTCGGGGTCTTACTATTATAATTATAAGGGGTTTAATAGTGTAATGTTAATGGTGGTGGTGTCAGCACACTATGAGTTCCTCTATGTGGACGTAAAATGTAAAAATATAAAAAATAGAATCTGGTCATCTAAAAAGAAAATGAAGAACATGATCGATTTTGTTTTAGGGAAAAGGGGATTATATTTTCCACAAAACATTGATCATGTTCTCCATTTCCTGCTGCATGATGTCAAGGCGATTTCACATTGCATCGATCTCCCCATTCCACGCCATGATTTTGGTAATGAGGGTTTGGGCACTGGCCCTAGTAAAAGGTCCCGTCACTTCCCCTTCCCCGAACCAGAACATCACCTAAAATTGATGAAAAAATATGTATTTAGAAATATGCAGGCATACATAGATTACCTGAAGCTGGGGTGTCAGACACTCACCTGGTGGGGTGCCCATGTCGCCCACTTCCTCCGCCTCTCCTTCCTCCACATCCTCGGGGGGGGGGGGGGCTGGGGCTTACTTCCCGTTCAAGTTAAAATTCCCTTTTTTTTTTTTAAAGAGTATTTATTGAGAAATGAAGCAGACATAATATTACATGTGCAACAAAGATAAGTACAGTACAGTAGGACCAGCATCGCAGATGAGGTGCGCAAAGAAAAATGAGAGCAGATTATGGCTGCAACATATTAATCGTATATCACATACTGAAATAGAAGAACCAAATAGAAAGTAATGAATCAAGTAAAACAGAGCATCAATCTGACAGTAACTGGATGGATCCTGAGGCAAGAGTTTGTTGCGATAGCAATATATAGTTAACCAGGAAAATGTCATTTCCCAAGATTAAGTAAAGAAACCTAACATAGGGTCAGGGAAAGCAATTGAATGCAGAGAAGAGAAATAATAAGAAAAAAAAAAGAGAGAAAAAGGGGGGGGGAGGGGAGAGGGGGACACATACATGAAGAGGCAAAAGGGGTGAAAGGAGGGGGAGAGGGCAAGGAGCCAGGGGTTCTCGTGCCTAGTCCCAGGGGTGAGAGGTTCCATATGGCAGTCCCGGGGGGTAGTGGGCTGTTGAGTGCAAATTAGACAGTAGAGGGGGGGAACTGACCCCCAGAACGGTTGTCGAGCGCCATAGTAGAAGAAGGTGAAGTGGTCCAAATTGATAATGTCCACCGGAGGGAGAGTGGTCGATATGAAGGGAAGCCATAGCGCATAGAAGCGAGACTTCGCTTTTTCGTCCCGAAAATTTGCGTTACAACGATCCTTGTAGAGGAGTGAGAGGAGGTCTTTCTGCGTCTGGGCGACGGAGGGGGGAAGAGATGAAGTCCAGCTTTTTAGAATAGATTTCCTGGCTAGTAGCAAGCAAAGTAGAGCCCAGTCTTTGTGGGAAGGTTTGTAAGGCGTGCAGTTGGAAGGCACGCAACTTCTTGTGGGAGACCACGGAAGTAGGAGGGGGTCCCAATAACCAAAGATGAGGAGGAGAGGGTCCTTTGGCAATTTCAATAGGGTTACGTTGAAGATGTAGGCGAGTATCCGGTCCCAGAAAGATGAAATAAAGGAGCAGGACCAGAAGCGGTGAGCCAGCGAGGGCCTGTTGTGGAGACAGTGGGGACACTTGGTGCTGTCCTGATCGGTGGCAGATGGGAGGAAGGGAAGGTATGCCCTATGGGCAATTTTCAGTTGTGATTCTTTCCAAAGTTCGTTGGGAGTTAGGCGGTAGACTTTGTTGAGACCTTGCAGAATTTTTTCTACTAAATCCGGGTCAGGAAAGTCTTTCTTCCAGTTGGCGACAGATGAAGATGTCAGTGGTGAAGAGTATCGCTGGAGCAAGGGTTTGTAGATGTCTCAAATTTTGTAGGTATCGTCCCTGAGCAGTCGGTCCAAGAAGGTTAAGGTGAAGCGTTTGCGTTCATCACTGCAGATGTCTTTTAAGTAGCTGATACATTGCCTATAATGAAAGGCATGGGCTGGTGGAAGGGAGAACCTTTCTGCTAGGAGAGCAAAAGGCAGAGGGTGGCCAGAGTCCAGGTCACAAAGTGTAGCAAAGCTGGTGATGCCCTTCTCTTTCCAGAGGTGGAATGGCTTGTGGAGTAGGCCAGGGGAGAAAGTAGGGTTCCCCTGTATCGGGAGGTGCCTGGAAACAAAAGGGGGGAGCTTAAGGCACTTCCTGGTTTCCCTCCAGGCTATGGCAGTGTCCCTGAGTAGGAGATTGTGTTGAAGCAGTGGTGGTACCGATTTCCACCTGCAGTGGAGGAGAGCTGTCAACGAGAGTGGGGAGACCATGGCGGCTTCCATAGAGTAGTTGGAGTATCTGGAGGATTGGGATATCCAATCCAGGCCAGTTCGCAATAAACATGACTAATTATACAATCTTAAATTAGGCAAGCTAATACCCCCCTCGTGTCTGGGAAGATGCAACTTTTTTAGGGCTATACGTGGGCGTTTGCCCTGCCACAGAAAGAAAGAAAAAGCTGATTCCAGAGTCTTGATGTCCTTGTGAAGAAGGAGCAGAGGGATGGTCTGGAGTGGGTACAGTAGCCTGGCAAAACTAACCATTTTTAGAAGGTGGCATCTTCCCAGACGCGAGAGAGGCAGATCCATCCAGTTCACCATTTCCTGAGAGATTTTCGTGATCAGGGGGGGTAGTTGAGGGGGTAAAGGGAGGAAGGCAACTTTCCAAATTTAATACCAAGGTAGGTGATGTGGGAGCTAGCGGTCGTAAAGATAGAGTGTTGCGTCCAGGGGGGTTTGCGGTGGGAACCTATCGGGAGGATTTCGCTTTTACTGTAATTTATCCGAAGCCCCGAGCAGGATCTGAAGACGTCAAAGACCTCTTTAATGGTGTGCATGTCGGAGGCAGGGTCCGACGAGAAAATGAGCACGTCATCAGCAAAAAGGAAGGTGCGCAGATCGTGTTGGCCTATGCGGATACCGTGAAGGGGGGCTTTGTGGGATAAATATCTGGATAGGGGTTCTAGGGCGATATTAAAGAGGAGCGGGGAAAGTGGGCACCCCTGACGAGTGCCCTTGTGCAGGTGGAATTCATCTGAGAGAACTCCAGCCGCAACTAATTTAGCTGCAGGGGAAGAGTACATGGCTTTGATAAGGTGACAGAAGTGCCCCGCGAAGCCCATTTCGGATAAAGTCATAGAGAGCCAATCAAAACTGACATTGTCGAAGGCTTTCTCCGCATCTAATGTTATAATGGCAAAATCCCCATCAGGGTTGTTTTTAGCATGTTCCAAGGCGAGCATAACCTTACGGATGTTCAGGGTGGCAGTTTTGCCTTTCACAAAGCCAGATTGGGCAGGGTGAATTAGGGAGGGAATGATAGCAGCTAGTCTAGTGGCTATTATTTTGGACAGTATCTTGACATCCAGGTTGAGGAGGGAAATCGGCCTATACGAGCCTGGTTCGAGGGGGTCCTTCCCCTTTTTGTAGAGGAGTTTGATAACGGCCTGGTTCCCAGAGGGGAGATATGGACCACCGGACCAGATGCCATTATATACCTTATGGAGAGTGGGCTCTGTGATGGAGGAGAGGGTTTTATAGAATTCACTGGTGAATCCGTCGGGGCCTGGAGCTTTGGACGGGGTTAGTTTGCGGATCGTGGAGGAAATTTCGGCAAGTGAGATGGGGGCATTGAGGGTTTCTAATTGTTCAGGGGTAACTTTAGATAAGAGCACACTATCTAGGAAGGAACGAGCAGAGGCGTTATCTATAGGGTCTGGAGCGTAGAGGGCCGTGTAATAGTTTAGCATCACCTTGTTAATTGCTTGTGGGGTGGAGTGCAGGACACCCTTCGTGTCTTTAAGAGAGGTGATGTGCGTCGGGTGGAATGTGCCCTTGCACAGCCTTGCTAGGAGCTTACCCGCCTTATTGCCAAATTTGTGGAGCGTTGCGTCGAGTTGAGATCTTTTAGTGCGTTCGAGTGTATCCGCCCAGGTGTCAAAGCCTTGCTTGGCTGCCTGCCATTCGGCTCTATTGTTGGGGGAATCATTAGTGGAGAGGGATCTTTGGGCTAGATGCAATCTCGCGCTGGCTCGTTTATAATGGGACAGGGCGTTTCTTTTGAAGGAAGATGCATAGGAGATGATTCGGCCCCTGAGAAACGCTTTACCTGCATCCCAGAAAAGGTTGGGGAAATCCGAGTGTGGGGAATTCGCTTCCGAGTATTCACGCCAGGATGCTGCCATAAAGTGTTGGAAGTCAGGATTATTGTGGAGATAGGAGGGGAAGCGCCATAGTCTAGGGTGTGGTGGAAGATCTAAGTTGTCAAGTCTAATTACGATCGGAGCATGGTCAGAAATAGCTATGTCAAGCACTTCTGTTTCAGACAAATTGGGGATGAGATCGTCAGATCCAAAAAAATAGTCGATTCTCGAGAACATGTTATGGGGGTGGGAGTAAAAGGTGTATTCCCTGTCTGCTGGGTGAGACAGGCGCCACAGATCGCGAAGATGTAGGGACTCCATGGTGGAGGCAAAAATGGAGGTGGCAGAGGGAGCACTTTTTAACCTATGTCGTGGGGGAGGGGATCTGTCGTCTGTGTGGTGTAGGATGTCGTTGAAGTCACCGCCGACTAAATGGGGGGTTTGGGTGAAGCGGAGGAGCCAGGAGGTCAGTACGCTATAAAAGGACTTGCCAGGGTTATTGGGAGCGTAGACGTTAGTGATCACTAGGTCTTTGGTTCCCAGGCGGGCATGCACTGAGAGGAGCCTACCCTGAGAATCTGAGTGTGTGGACAGTATTTCGCAGGGGAGGTTTTTATGTATCAGCAGGAGAACACCCGCCTTACAGTTAACGGCATCTGAGCCTAGGACCTTGCCAACCCAGAGTTTCTTCATGCGATGAAAGTCTGGAGCGGTTAAGTGGGTTTCCTGCAAGAGGGCAATATCTGTTTTCAATCTTTTTATGTGCCGTAGGACTTTCATTCTCTTATTGGGCGACCTGAGGCCTTTCACATTCCAGGATACTATGTTCATGTCAGGGGAGCCGAGAAGGGGAATTGGGCCGATGTTGTATATTTATCGCCAGCCGGTGGGCCGAGTAGGACGGACTTTAGATTAAATAGAAGGAACCCGGTGGGGCTGTGGAACCCGTAAAGTGTGACGGTCAGAGGGGGGACGTAGTCTCCGATAAAAGGTAGGGGGAGGGAGCAGGGGAGGTGGGGAGCAAACTTAAACACATACATAAACAGAAACACTGGAGCGAACTTCGCTTTTTTCCGCATGGGGTCACTGTGTAGGCCAGCCCCCAGTGCACGACCAAGGGCATGAAGCAAAAGCGCTCGGGCGGGAGTATGAGCAAGGTTGAGAGTGTTATGGGAGAGCCAAAGAGGATACGCGCCATGGTACAGCGCTAGTCATGCACAGTGAGTCCAGGGGGAGTACAATACCGTCATAAGACATGTAAGGAGTGAGCTTCATATACAGGTCCTTCTCAAAAAATTTGCATATTGTGATAAAGTTCATTATTTTCTGTAATGTACTGATAAACATTAGACTTTCATATATTTTAGATTCATTACACACAACTGAAGTAGTTCAAGCCTTTTCTTGTTTTAATATTGATGATTTTGGCATACAGCTCCTGAAAACCCAAAAATCCTATCTCAAAAAATTAGCATATTTCATCCGACCAATAAAAGAAAAGTGTTTTTAATACAAAAAAAAGTCAACCTTCAAATAATTATGTTCAGTTATGCACTCAATACTTGGTCGGGAATCCTTTTGCAGAAATGACTGCTTCAATGCGGCGTGGCATGGAGGCAACCAGCCTGTGGCACTGCTGAGGTGTTATGGAGGCCCAGGATGCTTCGATAGCGGCCTTAAGCTCATCCAGAGTGTTGGGTCTTACGTCTCTCAACTTTCTCTTCCCAATATCCCACAGATTCTCTATGGGGTTCAGGTCAGGAGAGTTGGCAGGCCAATTGAGCACAGTAATACCATGGTCAGTAAACCATTTACCAGTGGTTTTGGCACTGTGAGCAGGTGCCAGGTCGTGCTGAAAAATGAAATCTTCATCTCCATAAAGCTTTTCAGCAGATGGAAGCATGAAGTGCTCCAAAATCTCCTGATAGCTAGCTGCATTGACCCTGCCCTTGATAAAACACAGAGGACCAACACCAGCAGCTGACATGGCACCCCAGACCATCACTGACTGTGGGTACTTGACACTGGACCTCAGGCATTTTGGCATTTCCCTCTCCCCAGTCTTCCTCCAGACTCTGGCACCTTGATTTCCAAATGACATGCAAAATTTGCTTTCATCCGAAAAAAGTACTTTGGACCACTGAGCAACAGTCCAGTGCTGCTTCTCTGTAGCCCAGGTCAGGCGCTTCTGCCGCTGTTTCTGGTTCAAAAGTGGCTTGACCTGGGGAATGCGGCACCTGTAGCCCATTTCCTGCACACGCCTGTTCACGGTGGCTCTGGATGTTTCTACTCCAGACTCAGTCCACTGCTTCCGCAGGTCCTCCAAGGTCTGGAATCGGTCCTTCTCCACAATCTTCTTCAGGGTCCGGTCACCTCTTCTCGTTGTGCAGCGTTTTCTGCCACACTTTTTCCTTCCCACAGACTTCCCACTGAGGTGCCTTGATACAGCACTCTGGGAGCAGCCTATTCGTTCAGAAATTTCTTTCTGTGTCTTACCCTCTTGCTTGAGGGTGTCAATGATGGCCTTCTGGACAGCAGTCAGGTCGGCAGTCTTACCCATGATTGCGGTTTTGAGTAATGAACCAGGCTGGGAGTTTTTAAAAGCCTCAGGAATCTTTTGCAGGTGTTTAGAGTTAATTAGTTGATTCAGATGATTAGGTTAATAGCTTGTTTAGAGAACCTTTTCATGATATGCTAATTTTTTGAGATAGGAATTTTGGGTTTTCAGGAGCTGTATGCCAAAATCATCAATATTAAAACAAGAAAAGGCTTGAACTACTTCAGTTGTGTGTAATGAATCTAAAATATATGAAAGTCTAATGTTTATCAGTACATTACAGAAAATAATGAACTTTATCACAATATGCTAATTTTTTGAGAAGGACCTGTATACGTGTAGTTTAAAACATTTTAGTATAAAGACCCAGAAAAGCGGGATAGTCCACAGGTGGAACATATATATATATAAAAAAAAAAAATATGAACCACAAAGTATACATAAAAAAATATATAAAAAACAAATACACATACAAAGGTACAAGTGTAACCATAAAGTATAACTTATAAAGTGGCTGCAAAAGCGGCAGGGCCACGTCTAAACGAGGACAGAGAGTCAGTCGAGGCAGAGGTGGCCAAGAAAACAACGGTGGTGTGACTACTACATAGGAGCAGAGCTTAGCATGAGGCCTAATGAAGAGAAAAACCAGGTAAACATCAGGCAGAACAGCAACCGTGCCTGATCGGATGTATTCGACTAACAAGGCAACTTACAAGTCTGGCGGACCCGGCGAAAGGGTCACCGGAAAGGTGAGCAGAGGAGGATCCAGGGAGACTGCCATGTCCTCACCGAGGGGTATCACGGTGATGGCGGTCCGGGGCAGAGGGCCTGAAACGTTTGGGCGAGTCCTTCCGTGGGCTCCTTTGGTCCAGGGAGCGATTGAGCGATGATGACTTGGACGGGGTGTGGGGGTGCGAATCCGAGTGAAGAGAGCGTAGAAATGCCTCCGCTTCAGAAGGATCTTGAAAGGTCAGTTGGTCGCCGTTCGGAGCCTTGAGGCGCAGGACAGCCAGGAAGGCCAGGGAGAATTTGAGTTGCATTTTGAAAAGTTCCGAGCACACCTGCTGGAATGCTTTCCTCTTCTTGGAGATCTCGATGGAGTAATCAGCGAAGATTGGGACCTTGATTCCGTCAAGTTGGAGAGAGCGAGTTTGTCTGAACTTCTGCAGGATCAGGGCCTTGTCAGAGTAGTTGAGGTACTTTGCAATTATGGGTCTAGGGGATTTGCGCTCAGGTGTGGCGGGACCCATACGGTGGGCCCTCTCTACCGTGCAGGGGCCCGGGAGGCCCAGGGCTTCTGGGATGCGCACTGCGCAAAGTTCAGATAGCTCGGAGGTCTGAAGCGACTCAGGAATGCCAACGAATCGCAAGTTGCTCCGTCTGGCCCTATTTTCCAAGTCATCAAGCTTCTGCAAGATGTATTGGTTTGTCCTGTCCTGGGAGCGTTCTGTGGCTTGGGCCTGGTATAGTTCCTCCTCCATGTCTGACACGCGGTGTTCCAGGTCGTTTAGTCTGGTGTGGTGTTCGCCTATTTGGGCCTTAAGCTGTTGCATGCCTGCATTTACGGCCTTTTCCACCGATGCAGAGATCATGGGGGATAATAGAGCAGCCACGGCCTGTGCAATGCGTTCCGTAGTGGAATCCCCAGCAGGCATTGTGGGGAGAGTGCCCTGGGATAGAGGGGCTTGAGAAGCCAGCAGGGGTTGTGCAGAGAGAGGGGAGGATGGGTCACAGCTCACCTCCATGTCTGTCGTGCGCTGCGAGGAGAAGGTAGCCGAGTAGGCCGAAGCCGGGGCCTCAATTTGCGGCCGCGGCGCGGTCGCGGGCGGCGTCGTATTCGCTCGCGCCGGTTTTCTCCACAAATCTGTCCATGGCTACAGGAGGCTATGCCAGAGGTGGATCAATGGGTTCCCAGCCGCTTGGCCAAATTTATAGGCAGATTTTAGGGTCGTGCTGCGGGAGCTGAGGAGAGGAGCAGTCACTCCATGCGGCGCCGGAACCGGAAGTAAAATTCCCTTTTAACCAAACTGCAATAGTTATCTTTTTTGGCCAAGTTTCACAGATGGAGACACCCCAAGTATACCCTGGAGCACCTGTGTGGGTTACCCTAAAAAATGTTCTCTGGTGTCCCACAATAGTGCACCTGAGTCCAGATGTGTAAACAGCTGCTGAGTGTCCTCTCCTTACATTCCACTGAATCAAGTTTGCAATTTATTCTAGTTTCAAAGACATCTACACAACAATATCCTAAACTTCTTTTAATAGGACAAATTAGCATGACCAAAATGTAGGTATAACCCTGTACCAGCTAAATACATAGTATTTATTGGCAAACGAACAATGTTTCCTACGAACAATGTTTTCTACGAATGATTACTGTGCCCACGAACATGAAAGTAGCCATTTCAAACTGTACAACAGTAAAGAAAAGCACATGGAGCAGCATGCAAGTTAATTATCATACACACGACAAATACTTACGTTTTTGAAGCTCCTTCTTGATGTCGCGATACTGATCCGGCTCCCTGAGTTTGCTGTCTGGCCATCGCTTCCTCAACTGCTCTTTTGGCCGGCAAACCCCAAACTTCTGCTCCTGGGTGCTGACCACATTTGTCATGATGTCATCCTTTCTTCTATATATTATAGTCTGTACTAATGGAGGGGGGTCTGTCCTGGGGGAGTCTGTACTAATGGAGGGGGGTCTGTACTAATGGAGGGGGGTCTGTCCTAGGGGGTCTGTACTAATGGAGGGGGGTCTGTCCTGGGGGGTCTGTACTAATGGAGGGGGGTCTGTCCTGGGGGGGTCTGTACTAATGGAGGGGGGTCTGTCCTGGGGGGTCTGTACTAATGGAGGGGGGCTCTGTCCTTGGGGGTCTGTACTAATGGAAGGGGTCTACTAATGGAGGGGGTCTGTCCTGTGGGTCTGTACTAATGGAGGGGGGTCTGTCCTGTGGGGTCTGTACTAATGGAGGGGGGTCTGTCCTGGGGGTCTTTACTAATGGAGGGGGGTCTGTATTAATGGAGGGGGGTCTGTCCTGTGGGGTCTGTACTAATGGAGGGGGGTCTGTACTAATGGAGGGGGGGTCTGTTCTGCGGGGGTCTGTACTAATGGAGGGGGGTCTGTACTAATGGAGGGGGGTCTGCCCTGGGGGGGGTCTGTACTAATGGAGGGGGGTCTGTCCTGGGGGGTCTTTACTAATGGAGGGGGCTCTACTAATGGAGGGGGGTCTGTCCTGTGGGTCTGTACTGATGGAGGGGGGTCTGTCCTGGGGGGTCTCTACTAACGGAGGGGGGTCTGTCCTGCGGGGGTCTGTACTAATGGTGCGGGGGGGGGGGGTCTGTCCTGAAGGGGTCTGTGCTAATGGAGGGGAGGTTTTCCTGGGGGTCTGTACTAATGGAGGGGGGTTTTTTCCTGGGGGAGTCTGTACTAATGGAGGGAGAGCGAGAACCCCCCTGCCCTGCGCCACCAGAGGGAAAGCCACACAGCCTAGCACCATCCCTGGCGGAGAAAAGAATGGCGTCATGGCAGGACTACAGATCTGCTACCCAGCGGAGTCGCCACGGGCAATTCAGTGTGAGCTGACTCCTGATCAGAGGAACCATTGCTGTATCTCTGGGTCAGGTGAGAGGGCCAATCGGCCATTATCTACTAACGTCCATAGGAACTGCAGTCTCTGACCATTTCCTGTAGTATGTCTGCAGTCTCTGACTGTCTCCTATAGTATGTCTGCAGTCTCCGACCATCTCCTGTCATATGTCTGCAGTCTCCAACCATCCCCTGTCATATGTCTGCAGTCTCTGGCCATCTCCTGTACTATGTCTGCAGTCTCTGACCATCTCCTGTACTATGTCTGCAGTCTCTGACCATCTCCTGTAATATGTCTGCAGTCTCTGACTGTCTCCTGTCATGTCTGCAGTCTCTGACCATCTCCTGTACTATGTCTGCAGTCTCTGACCATCTCCTGTAGTATGTCTGCAGTCTCTGACCGTCTCCTGTAATATATTTGCAGTCTTTGACTGTCTCCCGTACTATGTCTGCAGTCTCTGACCATCTCCTGTAATATGTCTGCAGTCTCTGGCTGTCTCCTGTAATATATTTGCAGTCTTTGACTGTCTCCTGTACTATGTCTGCAGTCTCTGACCATCTCCTGTACTATGATTGCAGTCTCTGACCGTCTCTTGTATCATAACTACAGTCTCTGACCATCTCCTATAGTATGTCTGCAGTCATTGATAAAAGACGAGAATGGTGGTGTGTGTGTGTGGGGGGGGGGGGAGGGGGGGGGGGCAGCATTGAAGGACCTGGCCTTGGGGTGGCAAAGGGAGTAAATCCGGGCCTGCCTGGGGACAGATATGTCATCTGCTGCTTGTCCTGATCTCTGGGATTTCTGGACCAGATTGTGCTCCCAATTATATGGACTCCTCAAGATCCCAGTTTTCTTTTCCACAGACCCCCCCCCCCCCCCGTAGTATGTCTGCAGTCTCTGATCATCTCCTGTACTATGTCTGCAGTGTTTGACCATCTCCTGTACTATGTCTGCAGTCTCTGACCATCTCCTGTACTATGTCTGCAGTCTCTGACCATCTCCTGTACTATGTCTGCAGTCTCTGACCATCTCCTGTACTATGTCTGCAGTCTCTGACCATCTCCTGTACTATGTCTGCAGTCTCTGACCATCTCCTGTACTATGTCTGCAGTCTCTGACCATCTCCTGTACTATGTCTGCAGTCTCTGACCATCTCCTGTACTATGTCTGCAATCTCTGACCCTCTCCTGTACTATGTTTGCAGTCTCTGACTGTCTCCTCTACTATGTCTGCAGTCTGTGACCATCACCTGTACTATGTCTGCAGTCTCTGACCATCTCCTGTACTATGTCTGCAGACTCTGACCATCTCCTGTACTATGATTGCAGTCTCTGACCATCTTTTGTATCATAACTACAGTCTCTGACCATCTCCTATAATATGTCTGCAGTCATTGATAAAGAATGGTGGTGTGTGTGTGTGTGTGTGTGTGGGGGGGGGGGGGGGGCAGCATTGAAGGACCTGGCCTTGGGGCAGCAAAGGGAGTAAATCCGGGCCTGCCTGGGGACAGATATGTCATTTGCTGCTTGTCCTGATCTCTGGGTTTCCTGGATCAGATAATGCTCCCTATTATATGGACTCCTCAAGATCCCGATTTTATTTTCCACAGACTTGATGTGTACCCTGGGGGCCAAAAGGCTTCACAAATTCCAAAAGTTTCTCCAGCGTTGCCTTCCTCTTCATTTTGCTACCCAGAATAAATGGATATTTTATTTTCACAAAATAATTTCCTATGTGTTTTTATTCAAAAAGCACAGTTTGTTTGTGAGTAGGCAGGTACATTTCAAAAACACTATAGGGGGTTATTTACGAAAGTGCAAACTACAAGTCCAAAGTTGAAATTGCACTGCAAGTGCACTTGGAAGTGCAGTCGCTGTAAATCTGAGGGGTAGATCTGAAATGAGGGGAAGCTCTGCTGATTTTATCATCCAATCATGCGCAAGCTAAAATGCTGTTTTTTTTATTTTCCTTGCATGTCCCCCTGGGATCCACAGTGACTGCACTTCCAAGTGCACTTTCAGTGCAATTTCTAAGTGCACTTTGCACTTGTAGTTTGAACTTGTAGTGCATAATGAATTTTCCTTTCATAAATAACCCCCTATGCCAAATTACCAAGGGACACCAACCTCCTTAAGGTTAAGCAACAACACAAGATAAATGTTATTGTGGTAATTTGAAAGTCAAAAAAATTAAATTATATGGAGATCACTATAAAATAATTTTTAGGTACTCGTAAAATAAATCTTGATGAAATAAAAAAATATAAAAGATGAGTATAAAAAATAATTGTAAACATTATTATGAAGATCGGACTTTTAAAAAATAGAATATTAGTCATGAGATGAGGATAAATAATGAAGAAATCAGTTTGTCAGAACTCTGTGAATATGAGCAGAAAAACAACTTCATACTTCTAGCATTATAAAGAAGAAAATTATTTTTAAAAGATTACAGAATTAGCAGCGTGAGGAATGTGCTAGCTCCAATACGAACGCTAGTTTTACCAGACCGAGCGCTTCGTAACAGACGAGTGGTTTTCCGGATAGAAATTGATTCAGAAGTCAGAAAGATTTAAAACATGTTCTATTTCTAGGTCCGTCAGAATTTTCTAAAAAAATAATATTTTTTGTCTGTTCGCGATTCGCCCGATCGGCGGACTATTGCCGCCGTTCGCCCGGCGGACTTCCGTGTTTTCTGTGAAAAAGAACTTTGACCGATGATGACACATCCATCATGGGGTACAGGACAGCCAATTGAGACATTACATCACATGGACACTTGGACATTCCCCCTAACTTATAAATACACCCGATCCGGCGGCCATTTTTCATTCTTTCTTCTGTCACTATAGGGAGAGGTTGCTGTGTGGAGCAGGGAGAGATTGCAGTGACCCAAATCGCTAGCTATTTGGTACACAAAAGTTCTTTTCAGGACTGGTATAGGTGTTAGGTGTATATAGGTTTGCTGTGCTACTGATTGTTGCAGCAGCCTGAGTGTCTTTTGTCAGTTTAGAGAAAGGGACAGAACGGTGTCTGCTGCAGGAAGAGTCAGTTTAATCATTAGCTGTTACTATCAGGTCCACAAAAGTGCTATTCTAGTAACCAGTTATTGTTCCAGCAGCCTCTGTTTTGTCAGTTTATATAGGGACAGGCAGGAAGCAGTGTGTGAGGCAGTGAGGGTCAGTTTAATCAGTAGCTGTTACTATATTAGGTCCACAAAGGTTCTTTTCAGGACTGGTATCAGTGGTATGGTAATAGGCTTGTACACATATAATATTCTTTCTTCCAAATATAGAAAGAATATTATACTAGACTGCTGCCCTTCTGCTGCAGTCTGCTTATCAGTCACAACCTACTTGTTCCACAAAGGTCCTTATAAGGACTGGTAAGGTCTAGGGTGCTACAGTACATAGGGTTGAGTGAGGTACAGTCTGCTATTCTATAAGGACTGGTATAGGTCCACAATACATAGGGTTGAGGTGCACTAATGCTGACCGCTGCCCTATACTGCAGCAGTCCTTCATCAGTATAGGGACTGACGTACAGTCTGCTAATCAGTCACACACAACCTACTTGTTCCACAAAGGTGCTTATAAGGACTGGTAACTTGGTCTAGGGTGCTACAGTACATATGGTTGAGTGAGGTACAGTCTGCTATTCTATAAGGACTGGTATAGGTCCACAATACATAGGGTTGAGGTGCACTACTGCTGACCGCTGTCCTATACTGCAGCAGTCCTTCATCAGTATAGGGACTGACGTACAGTCTGCTAATCAGTCACACACAACCTACTTGTTCCACAAAGGTCCTTATAAGGACTGGTAACCTGGTGTAGCGTGCTACAGTACATAGGGTTGAGTAAGGTACAGTCTGCTATTCTATAAGGACTGGTATAGGTCCACAATACATAGGGTTGAGGTGCACTACTGCTGACCGCTGCCCTATACTGCAGCAGTCCTTTATCAGTATAGGGACTGACGTACAGTCTGCTAATCATTCACAACCTACTTGTTCCACAAAGGTCCTTATAAGGACTGGTAAGGTATAGGGTACTACAGTACATAGGGTTGAGTGAGGTACAGTCTGCTATTCTATAAGGACTGGTATAGGTCCACAATTCATAGGGTTGAGGTGCACTGCTGCTGACCGCTGCCCTATACTGCAGCAGTCCTTCATCAGTATAGGGACTGACGCACAGTCTGCTAATCATTCACAACCTACTTGTTCCACAAAGGTCCTTATACGGACTGGTAAGATATAGGGTACTACAGTACATAGGGTTGAGTGAGGTACAGTCTGCTATTCTATAAGGACTGGTATAGGTCCACAATACATAGGGTTGAGGTGCACTGCTGCTGACCGCTGCCCTATACTGCAGCAGTCCTTTATCAGTATAGGGACTGACGTTCAGTCTGCTAATCATTCACAACCTACTTGTTCCACAAAGGTCCTTATAAGGACTGGTAAGGTATAGGGTACTACAGTACATAGGGTTGAGTGAGGTACAGTCTGCTATTCTATAAGGACTGGTATAGGTCCACAATACATAGGGTTGAGGTGCCCTACTGCTGACCGCTGCCCTATACTGCAGCAGTCCTTCATCAGTATAGGGACTGACGTACAGTCTGCTAATCATTCACAACCTACTTGTTCCACAAATGTCCTTATAAGGATTGGTAAGGTATAGGGTACTACAGTATATAGGGTTGAGTGAGGTACAGTCTGCTATTCTATAAGGACTGGTATAAGTCCACAATACATAGGGTTGAGGTGCACTACTGCTGACCGCTGCCCTATACTACAGCAGTCCTTCATCAGTATAGGGACTGAGAGTTTTGTCACAGGGTCATTTAAAAAATGACAGGCAGAGGAAGAGGCAAGCCCTTCCACAGGGGTGGTAGGGGTAGGGCAGGAGCAACAGGCTTAAGCCAAAGTGGGAAGTTGCAGAAGGTGCGTTCAATTACTTTAAAGGACGCACCAGACTTGGTTGAGTGGCTCACTCAGCCTTACTCTTCTGCACCCTCCTCATCCTCTCGATCTGCACCCTCTTCTTCACTCTCTGCTATGTGCACCCCCAAAGACACTACCACCAACAACACCACCACCCCCACATACCTTCCGCTTGAGTCACAGGAATTATTTTCCGATCCATATCAAGACATTTCTGATGCGCAGCCACTCTTGGTATTGGATCAGGAAGAGGAGGTATACAACAACCGCTACTCAGCAGTCTAACGACAGTACCCAGATCAGCCCAAGGAGGAGGTTGGTCCCCGGTGTTGCTGCCTACTCCGAGATCTCTACTTATAGCGGTGGGGAAGGTGTCGTCGATGATGACGTGTCTAGTGATGTCACGTGGGTGCCCACAAGAGAGGATGAGAAGGGGAGTTCAGAGGGAGATATGGACCAGCAGATAGGGAGGAGAAGCAGGAATAACTTACATTGCACAGGAGGGACAAAGCAGACTGCAAATGTATCAGGAGCGAGTCATCGACCATGTATGGTCACATCTGGCGCTCCCAGGACACCGGCACATGGCTCCGCAGTGTGGGCTTTTTTTAACGTGTCCGCTGCTGACAATAGCGTTGCCATCTGCAATCTTTGCAGTCAACGCATTAGTCGCGGTAAGCCCAACACTCACCTAGGGACGACCGCCTTAAGAAGGCACATGAGCAGCCATCACCGAGCCCAGGGGGAGCAACGGAACACACAAAGCCACACTCCAGGCTCTCACCATCCAGCCTCGTCTTCTACTTCTCCTTCTCCTCTCTCCTCACAATTGTCTTCCACTCCACCTTCCATCACACCAAGCTCACATTTTTCTGCAAAAAGGCAGGCTTCCGTGGGCCTAATGTTTGAGCGTAAAAAAATGATGACGCCGGATAACCCTCTTGCCCAACGGTTGACGGCTGGCTTGTCAGAACTGATAGCCCGCCAACTACTGCCATATAAACTGGTGGGCTCGGAGGCCTTTCGTAAATTTGTGGCCATTGGAACACCACAATGGAAGGTCCCAGGAAGGAAGTATTTCTCACAGAAGGGCATCCCAGAGCTATATGGCCATGTTCAGCGGCAAGTGAATGTATCTCTGGCACAGTGTCGGTGCCAAGATACATCTGACCACAGACACGTGGTCTAGCAAACACGGGCAGGGAAGGTATATCACTTTTACTGCCCACTGGGTGAACCTTGTGACGGTCGTCAAGCATGTAACCCGTGGCACCCGCGTAGATTTGGTTTTACCGCCACGGATTGCATGCAGGCCTGGCTCTTCTTCTCCTCCTCCTCCTCCTACTCCATCCTCCTCCCTCTCCTCCTCGGCTGACTCCTCCTTTTCCGCTGCTAGCGTCTCTTCCGCTGCACCGCCCAAGCTCCCCAGAACCTATTCGACATGCCAGGTGAGACGTTGCCATGCCGTGCTGCGTCTGTTGTGCCTGGAAGCCAAGAGCCACACTGGCCCGGCACTCCTTTCAGCTTTGCGTTCACAGGCAGATCAGTGGCTAACACCGCTCAATTTGACAGTTGGTAAAGTGGTGTGTGACAACGGTGCCAATCTGCTTAGCGCATTGAAACAGGGCAAAATCACGCACGTGCCATGCGTGGCACACGTCTTAAACTTGGTCGTGCAGCGATTCGTTGTCATATACCCTGGGGTCCAGGACATCTTGCGGCAGGCAAGGAAAATCTCGGCCCATTTCAGAAGATCTTACACGGCCATGGCTCGCCTTGCTGACATTCAGCGGCGACACAATCTGCCAGTCAGACGTCTTATTTGCGATTGCCCGACGCGATGGAACTCAACCTTCTATATGCTTGATAGGCTGCTCCAGGAGAAACGTGCAGTTAACGTCTACCCGTATGAACTCTGCGGCAGAAGAGGTTCTAGGGAGCTGGGGTTTTTTTCACCGCGCCAGTGGCTGCTCATGCGCGACGCATGCAGACTTCTGCGGCCATTTGAGGAGATCACCAAACTGGTCAGTCACAGCCATGGCGCCATCAGTGACATGGTACCTTATGCCTTCTTTATGGAGCGTGCATTGCGCCGTGTCATTGATCAAGCTGTGGAGGAGCAGGCGCGGGAAGATGAGGAAGTCGCAATGCTGGATGAATTCCCAGAGGGGCTACTCTATCTGAGACAAGTGAACAACAGGAGTCTGAAGAGGAGTCAGAGGAGGATGGTGCCGGGGCGGATGAGGAGGAGCAAGAAGAGCATGCTTTAAACCTTTCTGGGACCCCTGTTGTTGTGCGTGGATGGGGAGAGGAGAATGAAGAGGACGACATTATCCTGGATGATGAGCAGAAGCCAGGCCACCACACCGCTTCCAGTTTAGTGCAAATGGGGGCCTTCATGCTCAAGTGTTTTAATAGGGACCCCCGTATAAAAAGCATAAGGGTCAAGGACCAGTACTGGGTGCAACGTACTTAGACCCCTGGTACAAACACAAAATGCCGGAAATATTAACGCCGCCACAGAGGGCTGGCAGAATGGAGCACTTCCAGGCCTTGCTTCGAGAAATGCTGCATTCTGCTTTTGCGTGCGCTGGCAGAGGAGCAATTCCCACTCCCAGAGAAGGAGTTGTGGGTACCAATCCAACAGCGCCTGCAAGAAGAGGCCGGTTTGAAGATGTGTTGGTGACTTCGGATATGAGGTCATTCTTTCAGCCGACCCATCGTCAGGTGTCATCCGGATCCAGCATCAGGGAACGCCTAGACCGTCAGGTGTCCGTCTACATCGGGTTAACGGCCGATGTGGACGCTCTGAGGAGTGATGAACCCCTGGACTACTGGGTGGGCAGGCTTGACCTCTGGCCAGAGCTTGCCCAATTTGCAATCGAACTGTTGGCTTGCCCCTCGTCCAGTGTCCTGTCCGAAAGGACGTTCAGCGCAGCAGGGGGGATCGTGACCGAAAAGCGTACTTGCCTAGCTCATGACAGTGTTAACTACCTCACATTTCTAAAAATGAATGAGGCATGGATCTCGGAGGAATTCAACACATGTGACCAGTAGACCATGTATATGTCTATAAACTATTTTTTTAATCGAGCACACAGACCTTCTTTCTTCATTTGGATCACTTCCTTGTCCAAAAAAAGCACACCATACTATATGCCCGTACCCTCCTGTTTGAAAAGGTTGAGCGGTGTCATATTTCTACTGGGGCTGCTTATTATGAGGGGCTCCCACCATCCCTGTGCTGTGCTGACTTCCTCCTGGGGCTGCTTATTATGAGGGGCTCCCACCATCCCTGTGTTATGCTTATTATGAGGGGCTCCCACCATCCCTGTGCTGTGCTGACTTCCTCCTGGGGCTGCTTATTATGAGGGGCTCCCACCATCCCTGTGCTGTGCTGACTTCCTCCTGGGGCTACTTATTATGAGGTGCTCCCACCATCCCTGTGCTATGCTTATTATGAGGGGCTCCCACCATCCCTGTGCTGTGCTGACTTCCTCCTGGGGCTGATTATTATGAGGGGCTCCCACCATCCCTGTGCTGTGCTGATTTCCTCCTGGGGCTGCTTATTATGAGGGGCTCCCACCATCCCTGTGCTATGCTGACATCCTCCTGGGGCTGCTTATTATGAGGGGCTCCCACCATCCCTGTGCTAAGCTGACATCCTCCTGGGGCTGCTTATTATGAGGGGCTCCCACCATCCCTGTGCTGTGCTGACTTCCTCCTGGGGCTGTACCTCTGCTGTGCATATTATGAGGGGCTCCCACCATCCCTGTGCTATGCTCATTATGAGGGGCTCCCACCATCCCTTTGCTATGCTCATTATGAGGGGCTCCCACCATCCCTGTGCTATGCTTATTATGAGGGGCTCCCACCATCCCTGTGCTATGCTGACTTCCTCCTGGGGCTGCTTACGGTGCAGGTGTCAGTGCTGTATATCACGGTGCTGATGTCGTGCTCCCTATCACGGTGCTGGTGTCAGATCACTCTATCACGGTGCAGGTGTCATTGCTGTATGTCACGCTGCTGATGTCAGTGCTCTCTATCACGGTGCTGCTGTCAGTGCTGTATATCACGGTGCTGGTGTTAGTGCTTTATGTCACGCTGCTGATGTCAGTGCTCTCTATCACGGTGCTGCTGTCAGTGCTGTATATCACGGTGCTGGTGTTAGGGCTTTATGTCACGCTGCTGATGTCAGTGCTCTCTATCACGGTGCTGGTGTCAGATGACTCTATCTCGGTGCAGGTGTCATTGCTGTATGTCACGCTGCTGATGTCAGTGCTCTCTATCACGGTGCTGCTGTCAGTGCTGTATATGACGGTGCTGGTGTTAGTGCTTTATGTCACGCTGCTGATGTCAGTGCTCTCTATCACGGTGCTGTTGTCAGATCACTCTATCACGGTGCAGGTGTCATTGCTGTATGTCACGCTGCTGATGTCAGTGCTCTCTATCACGGTGCTGGTTTCAGATGACTCTATCACGGCGCAGGTGTCATTGCTGTATGTCACGCTGCTGGTGATCATCTCCTGCACCCTCTTCTTTGCCTACCCTGGTCCCTGACCTTCCCTCTCCTCCATTGCCTTCATGCGCTCCACAGTCCTGAATTGTCACAACAATTTCCCATATAAAAAAAGAATGCTTGTAGTTGTCAATCCCAGATTCACCTCATACATGTGTTATCTCATTGGCCATGTGGTGGGACTATGTTTGCACAGCTATTAATTATTTTGTGGCTGCAAATTTGACCTGTAGGTTTGCAAAGTTCGCCTCCCATTGAAGTCAATGGGGCCCGCCGCGAACGTTCCGGTTCGCAAACTATTGGCCGCGTTCGCGGTCCGCGTTCGCGAAACGTATCGTCGGAAGTTCGTCCATCACTATATAGGTACAATAATATTTATTGTATCATTTTTACTTCCGCCCTTAATGCACCGACCGCCCCTGCTTGAACTGGAGAGTCCAGAGAAGGGTAATAAATAATAAGGGGTCTGGTGGACCTCAGTTATGAGGAAAAGCTTTAATTAGACATTAGGCTTATTTTCCCTGGAGAAGAGATGGTTTAGAGGGGATATGATCACGATATATAAATATCTAAATAATAGTAAGAAAAATGTTCAGTCTCAGGTCGCTCAAGAGGACATGTGGCCACTCAATAAAGTTGGATGAGAAATGGGGTAACCTTAAACAGCGTAAAGGGTTCTTTTCTGCTATAATGGTAAAAATGGGGAACTCCCTTTCCACAAACAGTGGTGTCAGTGGGAAGTGTTAATATGATTTAAAAAAAAACTCCTAGATAGTCATCTTAGCGTAACCAATATACAGGGATATGGGAGGTGCTAGAGACATAAATGCATCCACACACTCACACAAGTTGAACTGGATAGGGTGATGTCTTTATTCAACCTCGTCAACTATGTAACTATAACTTTTTGATTTGGTTTTAGTCTGGTGCTCCTTTCTGTAATTTTTTGGTTTGGGTTAACACAAATCAGAGCAATGACAATATCTTTTTATTACTAGTCTAAGCCCCTGTACACACGGTCGGAGATTTCCACAACCAAATCCGTCGGATTTTGTCCGTCAGATTTAGTCTGACGGATTGTGTCCGAAACTGTTGCATATACACGGTCGGACTAAGTTGTCGAAAAATCCGACCTTTCAGAATGTGATGACGTAATTTCGTTACGATGGGACTAGATTCAGGCTAGTAGCCAATAGCTTTGATGTAGGAATTTGATCTGAGCATGCGTGGCACATGGTCTGATCAAAATTCTCTACACATGATCGGATTACGTCCGACCGGCCCAGTTGGTCGGGAAATATTTCCAACATGTTGGAAAATTGGGTCCGACGGAGATTCGGACGGAATCAGTCCGATGCATACCACACACAGTCGGATTATCTGACGACACGGTCCGATAAGACGCATTCCGACGGATTTTCCGACAGTGTGTACGCGGCATAAGGACACATCCTTTGAAATTACCTGGAGTGTAGTGGTTTTTTACCATATAACTCTTGGAGATGTCAAAAGGTTTTATGTCACATTGTCACCTGAATATTCTACATGGGAAATGAACAGGTCATATCAGAATGTGCAAAACCAGCTTTGTATTTTAATCATGCCAACAACTCCAACACATTAAATGGTTAATAAAACTGCAATCTACTCAGTTGGGAGACTAAATTCTATTGGGAAGGCATTATGCAATAGCTGCACTGAGACGTTATATAGTCAGTGCCTTGGGACCCATGAGCATAGCTCCAAAGCACAGTATATAAGAATGCATATAACAAGCAGGATATTTGCAAGAAAATGAAAATCCTCACACAGGTAAGTTGCACAACATCAAACCAAATAAACAATCAGTATGTTTAAACTATGCAAATTTATTTAGCAAGGTTGGACCTAGTTAATTTCTCTAACAGGGCCCAAGGAGAGACTTTTCGTTTCTGCTTGCATTTTATATTTGTAAAATGCATTGTTTATGTTGTACAGTATACTGATATTCGTACTCAATATACCTTTCTGTGACAACGTAGTTCACAGTTAAGCCCCGTACACACGAGAGGACTTATGTCCGACAGACTTCCAAAGGAGTTCCGCCGGAGTTCCGCCGGAGTTCCGCCGGAGTTCTGACAGACTTTTCGGCCGAACGGACTTGGCCACACACGATCACACTAAACTCCGACGGATTCGAACGTGATGACGTACGACCCGACTCGAATAAGGAAGTTCATAGCCAGTAGCCAATAGCTGCCCTAGCGTCGGTTTTAGTCCGTCGGAGTAGCATACACACGAGCGGATTTTTCGAAGGGGACCGGGTCCGGCGGAGTTCCGTCGGGAAAATTTGAAGCATGCTTCATTTCTAAAGTCCGTCAGACTTTTGCGAAGCTAAAGTCCGTTACAGCCCACACACGATCGGATAGTCTGACGGACTCGGTCTGACGGACTTTGGATGTTGAAAAGTCCGCTCGTGTGTACGGGGCTTTAGGTGTAACTTTTTTGCCCTCTTTTTGTCTTTGTCAACATTCAACTTTTTCAGCTTGTTCATTTTTTCCCCTAAAGCAGTAAGATTTGCCATTTTGCTTAGAAACATGATGGCACTGTCTGATGTATGAATATTACAATTATTTTATTACACTATACATATTACAATAATTATTTAAATTACCAGTACATAGGAAATACCAGCCCTCCCATGCCAAGATTACCATTCAACTAGCAGGGAAATACCGTACCTTTGGGGTGGGATTCTTAGGTCTAATTCTTAATTAGATCTGTGGTCTTGCTTTTGTCACATGGTAGGACTATAATTTGTGTAGAGATACTAGAGGGTTGTGGTTTCTAAAATAAGGCTGCCTCCTCTCCAAAAAAATTATTAGAATATATGATGGGAATGGTTTCACAGTACAATCCATAGCTTTTACAAACAACTGTTTAGTTAAGGAAAATAGCGCCAGACCAATAGAATATATCTCATAATCCCCTGTTTATTAGACCAATAGAGTCATCTCATTGGTATAGCTATCTTAAAGTACCAATGGTAATATAAATGTTTAGGTTCCTGGACAGGCAATGTAATGTAAAAATAAAATTAAAATTGAGGAAAGACAGGACAGTTGAATGGAGATGTGCAAATGCAGTGGGTCCTACATAAGGGAGTGTAAATGTGGTGGGTGTTGAGAGAAGGGGGTTTCAGGCAGGTTTGGTGGTGAGACAAGGGTGTGTGTGTGTAAAGTATTTTTTTTATTTTTTATGTTTGTGATTTCAGAGGATTTTCTGCAGGAATGATTTTTTTTTTTTTCAAAATAAATTTTAATTAATGTATTTGTTTTTTTCTCTTTTTTATCCTTTCAGTTCTAAAAGCAGTGCGAGCAGTCATATTGTGCTTTATAACTCTCCCATATACTCAAAAAAATCATAGCACCCAAGCACAGGCCAGTTTTCTATAGTGCTATCTGTGAAAGATGACTTCTGATAATTAGATGGTACATTTTCTTGCTCTGCATTATGGTACTTTTAGTATCCCCATTGAAATTCCTGAAAGAATAAGCCTTGCTTTTCTTGCTCTCGTGCATATTTTGTTCCTATACAAATTCACATATGTACCTCCCTGGGATCCTGGGCACAACCAGGGAAGATATGTTTCTCAGCTTCCCTCCCTCAGAAACTCAGAGAGGCCATATCCGATGAGGCAGAGGTATCTAGGAAATTATCTGCTACTAGGTGGGTGGCCCTCAGAACTGGTATGCAGGCAGGCAGTCAGGCCAGAGCCTAGTGACACAGAGCTTCTCCTGAAAACTCAGTTACTGTGGGGTGGCCCTTCTTCTTTGGGCCTTGGATCCCTCCAGTTGTTCACAGGTGTTACCAGACCTATCCTGGACTTCATTGTGAGCAACATTGTCTGTGAGGATATCCCAAGTAGCTGTGTCCTGAACTGTTTAATTGCAATAATGACTCTCAGCTAGATTCTCTATTGTTATATAACCTTACAGAGCGTATGCTATGCACCCACATGATACTCTGACAGAACCCGGGGCAGTTTTTATAATCTGTTTTGCATTATTCTGCAGTGTATACATGTTTTTGCCATCTAGGACCCGTTTTGCATTGTTGATTTTAACTTTGTAGCTATTTATTAAACTGCAAGTTACAGTTATTTCCTGTCTCATTATTCAGCCAATTACTAATTTTGTTAAACCTCTGTCCACTTTCCAGTGGACATTTCATTGCTTGCTCCACTCTGTGAACCATTCATAAAAGCAGACTATGTTGTGTCCAAGGCGTTCTCTATGTATAATGCTGCAGAGAGCACTCTGGCCAGTCACATGATTTTGACTGGTTAGATACTTGTCTTACCTTCACCTTACCCCGCTCCCTTTATTTATTTATTTGAATGGGGCTTCAGAGTCATAAAAGGAAGTGAAATTTAATGCACATTTTTATAAAGCAGCAAAGCCGAAGTGGTAAGGGGATAGCAATGCTTTATAAATGGACCCCTAAAAGTCCCAAACTACAAACTGTAGGGGAACATGAATTTTTCACAGCTTTCTCCTTCCAACTCCTTAGGGGGGAAACTTTATTAAGAAGAATCCTATAAAATTGTAGAAAACATATCAATGTAAAATATGTGCTGTTTGTTAATTTGATGGACAAATTATGAATTAAATCTGGATAGATTGTTTCCAAAAAAAATATCTATGAAGCTGTACATTATTTTAGTCCAGGAAATTATTATTTACATACACCAACTAGCCATAAACTAAAAACCACCCACCATAACATTATGACCAGCTACCTAATATTGAGTATTTCCCCCTGGTGAGGTATGGACTGCACTAAACAAAGGATCACACTGCTTTCATTGGCTTGCCTTCTTCCCATAGTGTATCCTGGGGCCATCTCCTCCCCAGGTAAGTTATGCACATTCACCTGGCCATCCACATGATGTAAAATAAAGAACATGATTCATCAGACCAAGCCACCTTCTTTGCTCCATGGTCCAGTTCTGATGTCCATGTGCCCACTGAATGCACTTTTGGCTGGGGACATTGGACAGCATGGACACTGTGACTGGTGTGTGGCTACGCAGCCCCATATGCAACACACTGTGATGCACTATGTGTGGTGACACCTCTCTACCGGAACCAGAAATTTGAGCTATAGTAGCTGTTCTATTGGATCAAACTACATGGGCCAATCTTTGTTCCTTATGTCACCGGTTCACAGGTTTCCTTTTTTGGACCACTTTTGGTAAGTCCTGACCCTGCAGACAAGGTTGAGGGATCATCATCAGCATTCAGACTTTATAAAAAATGCAACAAGAAATGTAAGGGTGCAATAAGTACGACTAAGATAGATCATGAAAGACACATAGCGGAGGAGAGCAAAAAAATCCCAATCTTTAAGTATGTAAACAGTAAAAAAGGGAGGACAGACCATATTGGCCCTATAAAGAATGAGGAAGGACATCTGGTTACAAAAGATGGGGAGATGGCAAAGGTATTGAATTTATTCTTCTCCTCAGTCTACACAAGGGAATTGAGGGGCCTCAGTAACCTAAACGGCAGTGTTTATCCTCATGACACATCACAGGAGGCACCTCCATGGTTAACAGAGGACAGAATTAAAACTAGACTTGGGAAACTTAACATTAATAAATCACCGGGACCAGATGGCTTGCACCCGAGGGTACTTAGGGAACTCAGTCAAGTAATTGCCAGACCATTGTTCCTAATTTTTACTAACAGTCTACTGACTGGAATGGTACCAGCTGATTGGAGAAGAGTCAATGTAGCACCAATATTTAAAAAGAATCCAAAATACATCCCTGGGAATTACAGACCAGTTAGCCTAACATCAATAGTATGTAAACTCTTGGAGGGGATGATAAGGGACTATATACAAGATTTTAGTAATGAGAACGGTATCATTAGCAGTAATCAGCATGGATTCATGAAGCAGCGTTCTTGCCAAACAAATCTATTAACCTTCTATGAGGAGGTGAGTTGCCATCTAGATAAAGGAAGGCTCGTAGATGTGGTGTATCTGTATTTTGCAGAAACGCATTTGACACAGTTCCCCATAAATGTTTACTGTACAAAATAAGGTCCATTGGCATAGACCATAAGGTGAGTACATGAATTGAAAACTGGCTACAAGGATGAGTTCAGAGGGTGTGATAAATGGGGAGTACTCTGAATTGTCAGGGGTAGTGGGGTCCCCCAGGGTTCTGTGCTGGGACAAATCCCATTTAATTTGTTGATAAACTACCAGGAGGATTGGGTAAACAGATCAATCTCTGTATTTGAGGACGATACTAAGCTAAGCAGGGCAATAACTTCTCCACAGGATGTAGAAACCTTGCAAAAAGATCTGAACAAATTAATGGGGTGGGCAACTACATGGCAAATGAGATTCAATGTAGAAAAATGTAAAATAATGCATTTTGGTGGCAAAAAATATGAATGCAATCTATACACTGGGGGGTGAACCTCTGGGGGAATCTAGGATGGAAAATGACCTGGGTGTCCTAGTAGATGATAGGCTCAGCAATGGCATGTAATGCCAAGCTGTTGCTAACAAAGCAAACAGAATATTAGCATGCATTAAAAAGGGGATTAATTCCAGAGATAAAACAATAATTCTCCCGCTCTACAAGACTCTGGTCCGGCTGCACCTAGAGTATGCTGTCCAGTTCTGGGCCAGTCCTCAGGAAGGATGTACTAGAAATGGAGCGAGTACAAAGAAGGGCAACAAAGCTAATAAAGAGTCTGGAGGATATTAGTTATGAGCAAAGGTTGCAAGCACTGAGCTTATTCTCTCTGGAGAAGAGATGCTTGAGAGGGAATATGATTTCAATATACAAATACCATACTGGTGCCCCCACAATAGGGATAAAACTTTTTTGTGGAAGGGAGTTTAACAAGACTCGTGGCCACTAATTAAAATTAGAAGACAAGAGGTTTAACCTAAAACTACGTAGAGAGTTCTTTACTGTAAGGGAGGCAAGGATGTGGAATTCCCTTCCACCGGCTGGGGTCTCAGCGGGGGGCATCGTTAGTTTCAAGAAACTATTAGATAAGCATCTGAACGACCGCAGCATACAGGGATATACAAGGTAATACTGACATATAATCACACACATAGGTTGGACTTGATTGACTTGTGTCTTTTTTAGACCTCACCTACTATGTAACTATGTATGTGTAGCTACTACAATCAATTATATCTTAAAAAATACAATAAAAACAATTATGTAAATACTGTATTATTAAATATAATACTGTACATTTTGTATATTAACTAGGAGGTCCTCAGTCAAGAATCTTTTCAAATGTTTTTATTGAGATTTTTAGCAGAGTTAGTTACAACAAGGGTTACAAAACAAAAAAAAATAATATATAGTAATAAAAGTAACATAACACAGTATAATGTAGTGACAGGGTTTTCTCAGCACAATATAGCATAGAAACAAATAGTCCACAATAAAGAATAAAGTAGTATTCCCAAGTATCTAATATTCATAGCCATAAAGGGACTCGAACAAGAGTAAGTCTCTTAGAACTTGTATAATAAAGTCCATAATATAATTATTGTAAGATTTATAAATAGCAATATGGATAATGGCCACTTCTGGACCCCAAGACACCCCTCACAGGGATCTACTCAGTCAAGAATCTTGAGTAGCAATAATCACTATATAAATGATCTCAAAGCTGAAAAGATATAAAATGGAGCTACAATAAATACTGTATTTATTGGCATATAACACTCACCTTTTCACCATGAAAATCAGATGCAAATAGCGTGTGCGTGTTATACGGCAATACTTCAATTTTAGCTACCTCGGAGGGGGTAGGCAGGGGTGCGGAACAAGCACCGTCAGAGTACATACAATGAGAATCTCCTTATTACTTGGTGGCCTCTGTAATAGGAAGTCCCATCTCCTGGGCCACCATTGGACCACTGTTCTGTCTATCATAGGAGATTCTCACTGTATGTAATCTGTTGGCACTCATCCCACCCCCCTCCTTGTGGCACCACTAGGCTGCAGATGGGCATCGATCAGGCTGCACTAATGGCAATGGCGAGGCTGCTGGATTGAAGGCAATGGTGAGGCTGCTGCATTGATGGCAGTGGTGAGGCTGCTGTATTGATGGCAATGGCAAGGCTGCTGCATTGATGGCAATGGCGAGGCTGCTGCATTGGTGGCAATGGTGAGGCTGCATTGATGTGGACTGATGAGGCTGCAGATGGGCATTGATCAGGCTGCATTGATGGCAATGATGAGGCTGCAGATGGGCACTGACCCTTATTTTGCTTCAAAGTCCCCTATTTAAAATGTACGTTTTTTTCCTGAAACTTCCCTCTTAAAATTAATGTGCATGTTATATGTCTGTGAGTGCTATACACCGATAAATACGGTAATCTGCATTAGAAAAAAAGAGAAAGAAAAGAAGAAAAAAAACCTCACAGAATTGTAATAATGTCCTCATTTAGACCTTTTGGGGCCATACTACAGTATTAAGCATATATATCTAATATGTTTCTCTACAAGTTCTTCATCCTCTACCTGCCTCTGGTGTTCCACAAATCTAGTGCACATGGCTTTTATGGTCCTGCCTACATAAATTAGGCCACAGGGACAGCTGAGCCCATATAACACAAATTGCATCGAGCAGGTAATCAATTGTTTCTCTTTATACACTTTGCCTTTGGAACCACAGAAAGTTTTTTGACCATGTGTGACATATTTGCATGCCCTACATTTAAATTTTTTGCATGGATATGTACTCTTGATGTCTAAGAAAGTGGGCATGTTCCTGAACTATGTGGTTACTCCTTTTAGTTTACTTGGGGCCACAATATTTTTAATATTTTTGTCTCTCCTGAAAACTACTTTGGGTTTATTGGGGAGGACCCATTCTAACTTAGGGCCCTGCAATAGGATGGGCCAATGTTTGTTTCAAAAAATGTTTGATGGTTCTAAACTGATTATTAAAATTTGTGTTGAAAGTTAGGGAATTGGTCACATCTTCAAAATGATTTGCATATGAAGGTAGAACATCTCTACTCATATACTTGTCACATGCTTCATCTATAAGGTTCTTGTCATATACATTTTCAAGGATTTTTTGTTTCATGATGGTATTTTGTTCAATATAATCACAGTCAGTTCCATATTAGCACTTGAAACTGACCAAAAGGAATGTTTTTCTTCCATTGCAGAAGTTGACAACTCTTTCAATGCAAATATGAATTCCCTACAATCTCTTTAACCACTTGCTTACTGGGCACTTAAACCCCCCTCAGTCCCAGACCAATTTTCAGCTTTCAGCGCTGATGCACTTTGAATGACAATTGCGCGGTCATACAACACTGTACCCAAATGAAATTTTTATCATTTTTTTCCCACAAATAGAGCTTTCTTTTGGTGGTATTTAGTTACAGCTCGGAGTTTTATTTTTTGCTAAACAAACAAAAAAAGATGCAAAAAAAAAAATCATGTTTTAATAGTGTGTTATAAAATTTTGCAAACGGGTCATTTTTCTCCTTCATTGAAGTGCGCTGATTAGGCGGCACTGATAGGCTGCATTGGTGGGCACTGATGGGCTGCATTGGTGGG